>NC_085842.1:60451792-60751792 GCF_035594765.1 Anolis carolinensis | reverse complement strand
GGCTGTGCCCATTCAGTGCCCACTTCCCCAGCCACCACCTGTTCACCAGCATCCATTTCTTCCCCAAACTCCCCATCTGAATCTTCCTCAGAAGATTCCCCATTGAGCTCTCTAATCCGTTTCCTGCGCAACTCCTCCAATGAGCCCTCCTCGCGAGGGTTTTTCCTTCCTCTTCTAATCCCACCACCATCATCCATAATCCCCGAAGGTGCAGTCACAACAATAGTTATTCTGGGACCCTAAGCTGAGTCTGAGAGAGGGCTGCTTCCCCATGAGAGCTGATGTGTGCCAATGGGTGTTAATACTAATAATAATAATAACAATAACTATAGTACTCTGGGGAAGACCCAAACATTTTACTAATTGGTGGGCTAAAAAGTGTTGAAATGTCCTCCGTGTGTTGTGATTTTCACCCTTAGAGCCCAAAAACTGAGCTGGGGAGGTGAGCCTCAGAAGCCCTCCCATTGCAGACAATGGTCCGAATATTTTCGGTTTTTTCATAAGCCAGACAAAAATTCTGTTTATATAGGTGCCCCATTTTTGTTAGCGGGAACAAATATGGAAATGAGACGAAATGAATGAAACTACACAAAACAAACAACAATTCCATACAAAAGTATACTACTAAAGAGTATTTCTAAATGCTTTCGATTATATATTGTATTTCTAAATGTTCAACTGAAGTTTCAAGTTGGTAGAAATTTGAGGTTTGACAGAACATTTCTTGGGAAGGATGAGGAGAAATTCTAATTTGGAGTCAATGTCCTCATTTTGTCACACACACACACACACACAAATACACACACACAAGCTATATTCCTGTCTCCCTCCCTCATGCTCTTGATTGCATCCCACTTTCTTAGCTAACTTCAATATATCCCAGTTCCTTTTTCCTCTTCTCATTTCCTCCTTCATCCTATGCATATTTCAGCTGCTGCAAATTGAGTTGAAAGTGCAACACAGTGAACTCAGCAGGCATGAAAGAGGGTAAGAGATGAAGTAGAATATTGCCCTTCCTAAAGTTAGTATGTAAATTTCAGTATGTGTTTGCTGAAAATGGTAGTTTTGTGTGCTTTTTTTCATCTGTTAAATGTTGGAGGGTATGTTGTCCTTCACTATTGCTGCTTGGTGTCCTCTGATAACAATTTCAATTGTTGCTCTGTGCCAGCTAAATACTACAAGTGTACAACAATCCAAAGAGGCAAGAGCTAATCGTGAGATAATCAGTATTTGTCATAGTTCTGTCTACTGAGGGCAAGAATTGAATTCCTTTCTTTTGAGGGCTATCCCACCCTATCTCAAGGTCCTAGCATCAATTTTAACACAAGTATCAATGAGAACGAGAAAGATGCCTTCAAGCTAAACTGGCCTCTTGCAACTTCTGTTCTTCTTAATTAACGATTGTGTTTACTGAAGTACGGTGGTGAGCAATGAACCACTGTATGATCTTTGTCCAAGGCTGATACAAGATGTTTGCTTTAATCCAAAGGAATCCAAACACAGGGCCACTCTGGAGCCTAGAAACACAACGTTTTGCCTATCCTGGCATGGAAAACGACGAGCAAAGAATTCAAACAGCGCCTTTGTGCAAGGGCAGCCAAAACCTTTCTGTTGCTCAGAAACCAGCTTCAGCTGTTAGCTGCCTGGAAGTTCATTCAGGACTCTGAGTACCCAGAAACTAATGTTGCTGCCAAATATTCATGTACTTTCCCCCCACCCTCACCCCCTTTTTGAAGGAACTATTACTTTCTGTATGGAAGTTAAAAGCATCGCTTTTTGAGAGTGAGTCCTATCCTTATTTTTAGATGATCTTTTCTAGGGCAACCATTGGTAATTGACTATTTTGATAGTTAAGATATAACAATATTTGTGACCTGATTTAGGACTCTATAATAATTGCGGGTGCTGAGTAACCCTATACATGCTCCATAATCAGAGCTATTCAGTAGTAATTCTTTATATTCCTGAATAAGAAAAGGCTAACCAAATTTCACTATGACACCAGATTGATAGCACACTCTTCTCTTCTGTTCTTTGTTTCCAAGTAGCTTGAAAGTGATTTTATTTATTTATTTATTTACATCACTTTTACCCCGCCTTTCTCCCCAAGGGCATATGAAAGAATCTGCTCAATATATGGAAATGCACCAAGCCAAGAACACATATATAAAGTGACAGAGAAGCTTTTCAGTTTATATGTCTTGATAGTAATACTTCAGAAAATATGACTGATAAAATATTGTTTCACGAAGGAAAATTAGTCTTCAGTGAGTAATATAAATGGAAATACTTATCAACAGACAAGAGTTCTTTCTCCCACCCTGGACCTTCCACAGATATATAAACCTCCCTAGCTTAGTTTTCCAATCTACCTCGCAACCTCTGAGGATGCCTGCCATAGATGTGGGTGAAATGTCAGGAGAGAATGCTTCTGGAACATGGTCATACAGCCTGGAAAATGCACAACAACCCAGTGATTCCGACCATGAAAGCCTTCGACAACACATCTTCAGTGAGTTTTCATCCCCTGCCGTTCGCACCAATTCTTTTTTAGTCTGAAATGAGTGGTTTCTTTCTCTGTTTTAACTCTAGGGGTGACTGGAGCTGAGATTCAGTAGTGGCAGGGCATTTACTCACTTGTCCCCCATTTTGTGAGATATGCATTTGTTTATTCATTTATTTATTTTATATACCACCTTTCCCCCACCCAACTTTCCTTACAAAACAACCAATTAAAAACATGCATTACTTCTTTGTCTAGCTGGCATTGAATCTTCAGGATCCACCACCACCCATCAAACTGCATTTCACCCAGATGCACTCAGTTTCTAGGAAGGACTCAGAAACAGACACAAGACTTCAGTTCCATGAATCACAGCTTATTAAATTTCCCATTTCTCCTCTGATTCATTCAGAGGCAAAGGCAGACTCGTGCCTCCTCCAATGAAGCTGTGCATCCTAGCCGGCACCCTCCACGACCAATGGGAAACAAGTGTGGCAATTTTTAGTTGTTTTATACTGCTTCTTCTTTCTGTCAAATGTACCATAAATAAACCCATGTCTTCACAGTTGGTTATGTCAGTACTTTGGAGTGCTTTCTCCACTGACACCTTCTTTGGCCATTGACAATTTGTAGCACATTGAGTTTCCATTCAGGTCCTCTCCTGAACCCCTCTCCCTAGCACACAATAAGCACAAGCAAGCCTTAACTGAAAGGCCTGCTCAGAAAAGGGAAATCTGGGCCACTGTTGCCTCCCCTCCCCAACCTGTCCTGCAGCTGCCCAAAAGACATGCTATTTCCTAACCCCTAGTGTAGCTTGCATATTCTTCATTTTATATCCAAATATATGTATTTGCAGATTTCTAAATTATTAAAAAATGAAGGATACTACTGTTTTGTCTCCATTTGTGGCCAACAGAAAGCCAAGTGTAATTAGATCAGACATCCCCTTGTGTTTGTGTTCAAGGCCAAGTAATTCAAAGTACTTAAGTGCATCCTAAGAGATTTCTGGGGCCAAGGAAAAAAATTAGCTGGAGAACGTACATGGCTAAGTGCATAATTAAGGATAAGCTGATGCAGGATTCCAGCCTATGATTTCAAGTTGGTGCTAGAATGACAGCAACATAGGAGTTAATTGAGCTTTTAAGCCTAGAATCTTAGGTGCTCCATAACAGATGCATAACAATGGTTCTCAACCTGGGGTCCCCAGTTGTTTTTGGCCTTCAACTCCCAGAAATCCTAACAGCTGGTAAGCTGGCTGGGATTTCTGGGAGTTGTAGGCCAAAAACATCTGGGGACCCCAGGTTGAGAACTACTGCCATAGATACATAAACATATAGATCAGATTCAGCAAGTATAGAAATATGTTACCTGTGTCCCTGCATGTGATGACTCATGGGCCATGTAGTCCCGTTCCTAGCGCTGTTGTGACAGATGAAGAGGAAAACTTGGGTTTTCCACCGTTTCAGCCAGAATTGGAACTTTCCCAGCCAGAATTGGAGCCCTTGCACCTGCAGGAGGTTTGTCTTCCAGAAATCTGCCAAACAAGCCCTGAGTCAAAATCTCCCCCATTTTCTCGCCGTAATTATTATCAACAACAAAAAGGAGTTCAACAGGCTAATCGCAGAAGCCTGAGAATCGCAGCCAGGCATTCAGCTGATTAAGCCTGCTTCCATGAGAAACTTTAGGGAGTCATGCATCTGGACACAGAGATTGACTTTCGTTTCTGGTTCCCCAGAGAAGTGTTCTTTGGTGGGAAAACGAGACCCTATTTAGGTTCTTTGCCCTGTAGGAATCTTGCGGAGTCAATTCGTCAGCTACTGGAGTAGGTTGTGTGTGGACAGCGCTACTCCCGCTTCCAAGCCTTCGTTCCCGTTTCCAAGCCTTCGTTCCCGTTTCCAGCCTTGTTTTGCTCCACGGACCTTGCCTTGCTTCCAAGGACTCAGCCTTGCTTTCCAGGACCTTGCCAAGTATTTACCACGGATTTTGTCCCTGTTCCTCGTTCCTTGTTGCCTTGTATCAAGCCTTGTGTTTCAAGAATCAAGTTTACTTCCTAGCCTTACATCAAGTTCCTTGGACTAAGAGCCTTGTCATCTCCCCTCACTTTGCTTGGCAAAGTGAGTGTTTCGGTTATTGGATTACAACTTTGGACCTTAATATTTTATATTGGACATTGTTTTCCTGGACTATAATTGACCTTTCTTGAAAGGTCTTCTTCTGAACTATATTCTACACTTATTTTTATTGACTTTACATATTTCCTTAATAAAGATATTAGATAGATTCTGGCCTCTGTGTATGGTTATTGGTGCTCTGCAGCCTGGGTCGTGACACTGCACATGATAGTACATGATAGATATCATGCACATAATATCTTTGTGCATAAAAGTTTGATTTAGCAATCATAGCTTACAACCGTTGATGGATTTATCTAATGGTTTTCAAAAGCCATTTAATCCTAGAGAGCCACTGCTACAATTCGTGGAAATGAAGTACAGTACATAAAAAGAGAAACAAAAACATGAAGCATTATTGTAGCAAATTCCATCGTCAGCCAATGAATGGGGACAAGTTTGTAGGGAAAGGAGTTTAATGGAAGAACTGCATTATCTGTAAACGCTATATAGACAGAAAAAACTCCTATGTTTCCCACCATGTTGCTCAGTCACAAACTCTGAAAAATGCACCTGGAATAGACTGGAATTATTTTCTGAATCAGAGAGCAGCTATAGCTGGGCACTATATTCAAAGTCCTTAAGCTAAAATATGTGTGTTTCATAATACTGGATCCTTAACAAGATGAATTTGACTAGGAATCTTGAAATACTCTGGCCTTATTTACCACTGAGTGAGCAAGCAAGAGAACCAGCCTATTTATAGCAAGCTGCCAAGAGAGAGGCACATTGTAAATCAGTTCAGGCTTTGTAGATGACAGAAACTCCATAAAATGTCAAACTTTTTTATTTACTATCTGCCACTGCCAGCTGGGCAGGAATCTATGTCAAGGAGAGAATACTCCTTCCATGGTAGGATCAAAGAGAGATGCTCTGCTATAAATATGATGGCACATTTTCACATTTGTCATGACAAATACAGAATGATTGTCAGGATATTGGAATGTTTACTTGGTTTCCTTTCCTCCCCAGTGACATAACCAGGGCATGTTACTGCTTCAGTGTAGGAGTTGTTAACACTATCAGTGTACATGTGTGAAATCTTGGAGGATATGTACTGAAACAGAAAAGATGCCTCCACCTGAGTGATTGCCCCTCAGTAACACCATCTCCACAACCACCAAGGCATACTTGATTCAGTTTATATCTTCTTTTTCATTCAGAGAGCTCAAAATGATGTGTAGAAAATTGTTCTTCCCCACAAAGTCATAACTGCAGCACCCCAAATTCCAAAATACTCCAAAATCCAGAATTGTCCATGTGAGCAGCTAAGATAGTGACACCTTTGCTTTCTGGTGATTCAGTGAAGACATACTTTGTTTCATGCCTAAAATTATTTAAAAATATTGTGTACACCCTAATTTCAGACTATATATATATAAGATGTTTTTAAAACTTCAATGAATTTTGTGTTTAGATTTGGCTCCCATCTCCAAGATATTTCCTTATGTATACATATACAAATACAGGCATTCCAAAATCTGAAAAAAATCTAAAACACTTCTGGTCCCAAACATTTTAGATACAGGATACTCAATCTAAAGAGCAATCTATCCTAAAGTTATTACTGAGAATGACATGCAGAAACCCTCTTGGGCTATAACAACTTATTTATCAAAAACTGAGAGATAAGATTAGTTTGGCATGATTGGTTTTTGCGAAACTCATGTCGGCTCTTAGAAATCAAATAATTCCTTTCTCAGTGCAAACAGACGGATCTGTTCTAAAACCATTTCTGATATCAATGCCAATATTATTGGTTCCTCCTCTTTCCCCCTCCTATATAGACTTTGCAGGGATGGCATGCAGAAGATAGACAAATCTTGTTTTCTGTTGCCCAACAGACTAGAATGAAAATAAATGTATACAAAATAGAAGAATACTTATACTGTGAATAAGTTGACCTTGTGTATAATTCGAGGGCAGGTTTTGGGGACAAAATTATGAATTTTGATCAGTCAAAGATCATTCTGCAGGGAGGAAAATGTGCCAGCACCACCTTCAGAGGCCAGTGCTGCCACCATTTTCCCACTCAAGTATTCAAAAGACCTTTTGCTTCTCCTCCCTCCCTCCCTCCCTCCCTCCCTCCCTCCCTCCCTCCCTCCCTCCCTCCCTCCCTTCCTTCCTTCCTTCCTTCCTTTCTTTCATTAAACATTAAGGCATAGCATTACCTCTTTATATAAAAAAGGAATTTCCACAGATATATATATATATACACTCCACTTGCCTCATTTTCATAGACACAGGTAAAATGTTAAGAGAGAAAGCTACTGGAACATGGCCATACAGCCTGAAAAACTCACAGCAACCCACAAAAAAGAATACGTCCTTTTTTAAAAGTAGAGTGGTGAATGGCAAGAGTGTAGTCTGTCCCGGGAGAGTAAGGTACTGTAATGGCAAAGTTTTCCACTGATATTAAGTCTAGTTGTGTCCAACTGATGCTCATCTCCATTTCTAAGCCGAAGAGCCGGCGTTGTTTGTAGACACCTCCCAGGTCATGTGGCCAGCATGACTGCATGGAGCACTGTTACTTTCCCACCAGACCGGTATCTGTCTATTGATCTACTCACATTTGCATGTTTTCGAACTGCTAGGTTACCAGAAGTTGGGGCTTACAGCAGGAGCTCACTCTGCTCCCTGGATTTGAACCATCAGCCTTTCAGTCAGCAAGTTCAGCAGCTCAGAGGTTTAACCTGGTACTTAAAACTTAAAACTTTAGGCGATCCCTCGTAGTTCGAGGATGATAGTCTTCCATCCTTGGTATCTTGGGGGTGGGTTCCTAGGTGGCTGAAGAGACCTATTCTTGACCCGCATATTCTCCCGCAGTGAGGACATCGGTTTCCAGGTGGAAGGTGGTCCCGGTCGGGGTTAGCTTGACGCTCCTTCCTCTTGGCACGTTTCTCCCTTAAGCCCTCCGTTCGTGCCCCTACGAACTCCGCAGCACTGCTGGTCACAGCTGACCTCCAATTAGAGCGCTCAAGGGCCAGGGCTTCCCAGTTCTCAGTGTCTATGCCACAGTTTTTAAGGTTGGCTTTGAGCCCATCTTTAAATCTCTTTTCCTGCCCACCAACATTCCGTTTCCCATTCTTGAGTTCAGAGTAGAGGAGCTGCTTTGGGAGACGGTGATCGGGCATTTGGACAACGTGGCCAGTCCAGTGGAGTTGATGGCGTAGGAGCATCGCTTCAATGCTGGTGGTCTTTGCTTCCTCAAGCACGCTGACATTTGTCCGCCTGTCTTCCCAAGAGATTTGCAGGATTTTCCTGAGGCAACACTGATGGAAACGCTCCAGGAGTTTGGTGTGACGTCTGTAGACAGTCCACGTTTCGCAGGCGTAGAGCAGGGTTGGGAGGACAATGGCTTTATAAACAAGCACCTTGGTATCTCTATGGATGTCCCGGTCATCAAACACTCTCTGCTTCATACGGAAAAATGCTGCACTCGCAGAGCTCAGGCGGTGTTGTATTTCAGTGTCAATGTTGACTTTTGTGGAGAGATGGCTGCCAAGGTAGCGGAAATGGTCAACATTTTCTAGTGTTACACCGTTAAGCTGTATTCCTGGCTTTGCAGAGGGATTAGCTGGTGCCTGTTGGAAGAGCACTTTGGTTTTCTCGATGTTCAGTGAGAGGCCGAGCTTCTCATATGCTTCTGCGAAGGTGTTTAGAGTGGCTTGTAGGTCTTCTTCTGAATGCGCACAGACTACGTTGTCATCAGCATATTGGAGTTCTATAACAGATGTTGTGGTGACCTTGGTTTTGGCTCTCAGTCTGCTGAGGTTAAATAGCTTGCCATCTGTCCAATAGATGATTTCCACTCCGGTGGGAAGCTTCCCATCAACAAGGTGAAGTATCATAGCGATGAAGATGGAAAATAAGGTAGGGGCAATAACACATCCATGCTTGACACCTGATTCCACCTTAAATGGGTCACTTTGGGAGCCGTTGCTGTCCAAGACTGTTGCCATCATGTCATCATGGAGGAGCCGCAGGATGTTCACAAATTTGTCAGGGCACCCGATTTTTTGGAGGATGGTCCAGACAGCGCTGCGATTCACTGTGTCGAATGCCTTTGCAAGGTCAATGAATGCCATGTACAGAGGTGTGATGACCCATGGGCCTTGTAGTCCTGCTCAGGACATTGTAATTCCTGATGAAGATGAAAACTTGGGTTTTTTACCTTCCCAGTCTGAACTGGATTCTTCTCAGCCAGATCTTTCCCAGGCAGATCTGGGAACCTTGCACCTGCAAGAAAGTTGTCTCCCAGAAGTATGTCAAACAAGCCCAGAGCCTACTTCTCCCGTGTTCTTGCGGCGGGAGTTTTGTAAACAACAGAGAAGTTTGGAATCAGCTTCGCGCAGGAGTGCGAGGATTGCAGCTAAGAATGTGGCCAATTAAGACTGCTTCTCGTGAGAATCTTTGGGGAGTCTCACATCTGGTCTCAGAGTTTAGCTTTCGGTTCTGATTCCCAGAGAACTGCTTCGGCGGGAAAGTTAGACTCTATTTAGGTGTTTTACCCGCGTAGTAACTTCGCGGAGTCAATTCGTCAGCCTACGGAGCGGGTCGTGTCTGGACAGCGCGCTCCGATTCAAGCCTCGCTCTCGTTCAAGCCTTGCCTTGCTATCCAGCCTTCGCCTTGCTTCCCAGCCTTTGTTTACCTACGGACTTTGCCTTGTTTCCCAGGACCAATCCTTGCCTTGTACCACGGATTTTACCAAGTTATCCCACGGACCTTGTTCTTGTTCCTAGTTACCTTGTTCCACGTTCAAGCCTTGTTTCAAGTATCAAGTTATTTCCTAGCCTCGCTCAAGCTTCATGGACTAAAGGACCTTGTCATCTCCCCTCACTTTGCTTGGCAAAGTGAGTGTTTCGGTTATTGGATTACAACTTTGGACCTTAATATTTCTTATTGGACATTGCTTTTTTGGACTAATTCTGACCTTTCCTGAAAGGTCTAATTCTGGACTATTTTCTACACTTGTTTTTATTAACTTTATATATTCCTTCAATAAAGATATTAGATAGATTCTGGCCTCTGTGTATGGTTATTGGTGCTCTGTAGCCTAGGTCTTGACAGTTTGACTCCGCCACCCTAAGCACCAATTAACCTCGGCCAGAATGTCTACCGGAGTCGTACCTGGGCCGAGCGGCCAGCCGATTACCTACACCATCGACAAGGAGGAGGTGGACCGAATCCGTGATAAGCTCAATGCACAGGATGGAGAAATAAGGGGTTTGAAGGAACGCGGGATTCGTCTTCCGGCCATGGCGTTGCCAACCAAGTTTACTGGAGAAGCTTCTAAGGTTCATGTCTTCCGTCGCCAATGTCAAGCTTATCTAGAGGCCCGTGCTGCCGAGTTTCCCCAAGAAGACATCAAAGTGGCATGGGTTTACAGTCTTCTAGACGGGCCAGCGGCCAGCTGGGCGACGGCACTGTACGACCAAGCCTCTCCACACCTAAGATCAGCGCAACGCTTCTTGGACCACCTCAAGGAGACTTGGGGAATCGAAGACAATTTGGAGGCAGCCGGTCACAAACTCCGTCGCCTTTTCCAAGGAGACAGACCTATGTCTCAGTATATAGCCGAGTTCCGAGTGCTGGCCCACAACACCGGCTGGAACGATGTAGCCCTCAGGGGACAATTCCGGGAGGGTCTCAACATTGAAATGCTGGAAGAAATCTCCAAGGTGGATCCTCCCCAGACCCTCGAGGCACTCATTGATCAATGTTTACGGGCTGAAGTCATGATTGCCAACAGGAAACAGTGGGTTCGAGGCCAGGGCGGTAGAGCCGGGGCAAAACCCCCCGCTCCCGCCAGCGTTCAGCCACGTCCGGTCTGGAGACCCCCACCGCCAACCCCATACCCCAGAGGGAGCGAGGAGGTGCCGATGCAGTTGGGCAATGTGCGTCCCAGACTAGATGCCGCCGAGAAGGCCCGTCGTCAACGCTTAAACCTCTGCTGGTACTGCGGGAACGGGGGCCACTTCGCCAGAGAGTGCCCAGCCAAAGGGAAGCCTGCCGCCCGTCTTGCGGCGGCGTCCTCCACGGAGACGAAGACGTCTGAGCCGACTGGCACACAGCCGGCGGGGGAAGCCAACGACCGGGTGTAGAGAGGCTCGCCAATCCGGTCAAAAAATCCATCCAAGAGCCGCCAACCGGGGTCCTGTTCCTTCTCGTGGTCACATTATGGTCAGCAAAAAGGGGACCCGTCATGATCCACGCCATGATAGACTCTGGAGCTACCAACAATTTCATCGATAGAGAGTATGCCGACTCTCTGGGATTACAATATCATGATTTCAAGAATGCCCGTGTGGTGCAAGCCATAGACGGCCGCCCCCTCAAGACGGGCCCCGTAAGTCAGTGGTCGGAACCCACCAGGATGTGGATAAGGGAACATATGGAAGAGATTTCCTTCTTTGTTACCGAGGTTCCCCATTTCCCTGTGATTTTGGGAATTCCATGGCTGACTCTCCACGACCCTAACATCTCCTGGTCCAACAGAGAACTGCAGTTTGCTTCACCGTACTGCCAAAACCATTGCCTCGTAGCCAAGGTATGCCATGCCACAGACACCGAGCCCATCATCACCTTGCCAAAGAAGTACTCCGAGTATTGGGATGTATTCAATGAGAAAGAAGCCGAAAAATTACCCCCACATAGACCTTATGACTGTGCCATTGACTTGGTGGAGGGGGCCCCGATCCCGCGAGGGCATCTCTACTCCCTGACTGAACCAGAGCAAGAAGCTCTCAGGGAATTCCTAGAGACAAACCTTCGCAAGGGATTCATCAGACCCTCTCAATCCCCAGCCGCCTCCCCAGTGATGTTTGTGAA
Organism: Anolis carolinensis; assembly: GCF_035594765.1. Classification (NCBI taxonomy): domain Eukaryota; kingdom Metazoa; phylum Chordata; class Lepidosauria; order Squamata; family Anolidae; genus Anolis; species Anolis carolinensis. Next base: position 60,740,286 of record NC_085842.1, on the reverse strand, counting down.
GAAGAAGTCAGGGGAACTACGCTTGGTGGTGGACTACAGAGCATTGAACAATATCACCAAGCGGAACAGCTATCCCCTGCCCTTAATCTCGGATCTACTGGATCGGCTTCGAGGAGCCAAGGTTTACACCAAGCTGGATCTTCGGGGGGCTTACAACTTAGTTCGCATCAGGGAAGGGGACGAGTGGAAGACCGCCTTCCAGACCAAATTCGGATTATTCGAGTCCCGAGTTATGAATTTCGGTTTATGCGGAGCCCCCGCAACGTTCCAGCATTTTGTCAACGACATTTTTCAGGACTATCTAGACAGGTTCTTGATAATCTACCTGGACGATTTTTTGGTGTTTTCTAGATCACAATCAGAACATGAGAACCACGTCAAAATGGTGTTACAACGATTGCGGGATCATGGACTTTATGCCAAGCTGGAAAAATGCGCCTTTGATCTACAAGAGGTAGATTTCCTTGGTTACCGCATCTCGCCTCTAGGGCTTTCCATGGATCCAGCCAAGGTTTCAGCAGTATTGGAATGGCGGGCGCCAACTAACAAGAAAGAGGTGCAGCGTTTCTTGGGGTTCGCGAACTATTACCGCAAGTTCATTCCAGATTTTGCCCGCTGGTCCGACCCCATCACTAGCTGCATCCGTGGAAAGCAGCCTTTCCGCTGGACTGATCAAGCAGAGAAAGGGTTCCAGCAACTAAAGAAACTATTCACCTCCCAGCCAATTCTACAGCACCCAAATCCTGGAACCCCTTTTGTGGTGCAGGCGGACGCCTCTGATGTGGCAATTGGGGCTGTACTCTTACAACCGGTGGGAGATCACCTCCATCCCTGTGCCTTTTATTCTCGTCAACTAACCACACCAGAGAGGAATTACACCATTTGGGAAAAAGAACTACTGGCCATAAAGGCAGCCTTTGAAACTTGGAGACATTGGCTAGAAGGGGCCAAATTTCCCATTGAAGTCCACACTGATCATCGTAATCTAGAACATCTAAGAACTGCCCGCAAACTAAATCAGAGGCAGCAACGTTGGGCTTTATTCTTTGAACGCTTCAACTTCCAGATCCATTATGTGACCCCAGCCCAAACCAAGCAAGCAGACGCCCTGTCACGTAAACCGGAATACGCTGCAGGACGCAAGGAGACCTTTGAATCCCAACTGCTACAACCCGAGAACTTTGCCACGCTCACGGTGGGGAACACCAAATCCATTCCCATTGGTTCAACTTCCCCTACTCCAGGTCCCATCTGTGCTCAAGAAATCAGGGCTAGTCAGCAAGCAGATGCCTGGGCGCAGGACCAACTTCGCCAAGGTCTGCACTTTCCCTTTTCGCTTAAAGATGGGCTGCTCTGCTATAGAAATCATGTTTATATCCCACCCGGACCGGGCAGGGAAAAAGCGCTTCGTCTGTGTCATGACTGCAAACCAGCAGGACACTTCGGACTATTTAAAACTATGCATTTGATCCTAAGGGATTTTTGGTGGCCCAAGATCCGCAAGGATGTGGAAAAATATGTCAACACCTGCCCAGTATGCCAGCGCTCCAAGATACGAAGGGAGAAGCCCTCAGGGCTTTTACACCCCCTTCCTACCCCATCTCGCCCATGGGAAATAATTTCCGCGGATTTCATCACTGACCTACCACCTTCCTGTGGATTCACCACGATCTTGGTGGTGGTGGACCTCTTCACCAAGTTAGCCCATTTCATTCCCTGTGAAGGCCTCCCCACGGCCAAAGAAACTGCGGATCTATTTCTTCAACATGTTTTCAGACTACATGGATTGCCCAAGAGTTTAGTCACAGACCGTGGATCTCAATTCACCTCTCGTTTTTGGAAGGCACTACAAAAACTATTGGGCATAGACTCTCGCTTATCTTCAGCTCATCATCCCCAAACAGATGGGCAAACGGAGCGCACCAATGCCACTTTGGAGCAGTATCTTCGCTGTTATGTAAACTACCAACAGGACAATTGGGCTTCTCTGTTACCACTGTCTGAGTTTGCCTACAACAATGGAGTTCAAGCTTCTACAAAAGAAACGCCGTTCTTTGCAAACTACGGCTTCCATCCACGTTTCTTCCCCCCTGTCATTGAAACTTCAGAAGTTCCCGCAGCAGAGGATTGGCTGCAGGAACTCACAGCGGTGCAACAACTTTTGCTCCAGCAACTGGATCAAGCCAAGGAGGACTATAAACGCCACGCTGACAAACATCGCCAGCCGGGCCCCGAAATCAAGGTAGGAGATCGGGTTTTTCTGTCCACTCGCTTCCTGCCCTCCCACCGCCCTTGCCGGAAGTTAGATGCCCGTTTCATTGGCCCCTATCCAGTGGTGGCGCAACTTAACCCCGTGACTTTCAAACTCCAACTTCCGCGTTCAATGCGCATTCACCCAGTGTTTCACCGTTCCCTGCTCCTTCCGGCGGATGGTGTGCGACCTGATACAGACCAACCGGCCCCCCCTCCTGTTTTGATGAATGGGGAGGAGGAGTTCGAGGTTGAGGACATTTTGGATTCTCGCTTTCACCGCCGCCGCCTACAATATCTCATTGACTGGGTGGGTTTTGGCCCTGAGGAACGCTCTTGGGAAGACGCCTCCACAGTCCATGCTCCTGATCTAACCCGTCGCTTTCATCAGACCTATCCCACCAAACCGCGACCTCGCGCCTCGGGGAGAGGGCCCCAGTTTGGGAGGGGCCTTGAGGAGGGGGATAGTGTGATGACCCATGGGCCTTGTAGTCCTGCTCAGGACATTGTAATTCCTGATGAAGATGAAAACTTGGGTTTTTTACCTTCCCAGTCTGAACTGGATTCTTCTCAGCCAGATCTTTCCCAGGCAGATCTGGGAACCTGTGATGACCCATGGGCCTTGTAGTCCTGCTCAGGACATTGTAATTCCTGATGAAGATGAAAACTTGGGTTTTTTACCTTCCCAGTCTGAACTGGATTCCTCTCAGCCAGATCTTTCCCAGGCAGATCTGGGAACCTTGCACCTGCAAGAAAGTTGTCTCCCAGAAGTATGTCAAACAAGCCCAGAGCCTACTTCTCCCGTATTCTTGCGCCGGGAGTTTTGTAAACAACAGAGAAGTTTGGATTCAGCTTCGCGCAGGAGTGCAAGGATTGCAGCTAAGAATGTGGCCAATTAAGACTGCTTCTCGTGAGAATCTTTGGGGAGTCTCACATCTGGTCTCAGAGTTAGCTTTCGGTTCTGATTCCCAGAGAACTGCTTCGGCGGGAAAGCTAGACTCTATTTAGGTGTTTTACCCGCGTAGTAACTTCGCGGAGTCAATTCGTCAGCCTACGGAGCGAGTTGTGTCTGGACAGCGCGCTCCGATTCAAGCCTCGCTCCTGCTCAAGCCTTGCCTAGCTATCCAGCCTTCGCCTTGCTTCCCAGCCTTTGTTTATCTACGGACTTTGCCTTGTTTCCCAGGATCAATCCTTGCCTTGTTCCACGGATTTATCAAGTTATTCCACGGACCTTGTTCTTGTTCTTAGTTACCTTGTTCCACGTTCAAGCCTTGTTTCAAGTATCAAGTTATTTCCTAGCCTCGCTCAAGTTTCATGGACTAAAGGACCTTGTCATCTCCCCTCACTTTGCTTGGCAAAGTGAGTGTTTCGGTTATTGGATTACAACTTTGGACCTTAATATTTCTTATTGGACATTGCTTTTTTGGACTAATTCTGACCTTTCCTGAAGGGTTTAATTCTGAACTATTTTCTACACTTGTTTTTATTAACTTTATATATTCCTTCAATAAAGATATTAGATAGATTCTGGCCTCTGTGTATGGTTATTGGTGCTCTGCAGCCTGGGTCGTGACAGTTTGACTCCGCCACCCTAAGCACCAATTAACCTCGGCCAGAATGTCTACCGGAGTCGTACCTGGGCCGAGCGGCCAGCCGATTACCTACACCATCGACAAGGAAGAGGTGGACCGAATCCGTGATAAGCTCAATGCACAGGATGGAGAAATAAGGGGTTTGAAGGAACGCGGAGTTCGTCTTCCGGCCATGGCGTTGCCAACCAAGTTTACTGGAGAAGCTTCTAAGGTTCATGTCTTCCGTCGCCAATGTCAAGCTTATCTGGAGGCCCGTGCTGCCGAGTTTCCCCAAGAAGACATCAAAGTGGCATGGGTTTACAGTCTTCTAGACGGGCCAGCGGCCAGCTGGGCGACGGCACTGTTCGACCAAGTCTCTCCACACCTAAGATCAGCGCAACACTTCTTGGACCACCTCAAGGAGACTTGGGGAATCGAGGACAATTTGGAGGCAGCCGGTCACAAACTCCGTCGCCTTTTCCAAGGAGACAGACCTATGTCTCAGTATATAGCCGAGTTCCGAGTGCTGGCCCACAACACCGGCTGGAACGATGTAGTCCTCAGGGGACAATTCCGGGAGGGTCTCAACATTGAAATGCTGGAAGAAATCTCCAAGGTGGATCCTCCCCAGACCCTCGAGGCACTCATTGATCAATGTTTACGGGCTGAAGTCATGATTGCCAACAGGAAACAGTGGGTTCGAGGCCAGGGCAGTAGAGCCGGGGCAAAACCCCCCGCTCCCGCCAGCGTTCAGCCACGTCCGGTGTGGAGACCCCCACCGCCAACCCCATACCCCAGAGGAGGCGAGGAGGTGCCGATGCAGTTGGGCAATGTGCGTCCCAGACTAGATGCCGCCGAGAAGGCCCGTCGTCAACGCTTAAACCTCTGCTGGTACTGCGGGAACGGGGGCCACTTCGCCAGAGAGTGCCCAGCCAAAGGGAAGCCTGCCGCCCGTCTTGCGGCGGCGTCCTCCACGGAGACGAAGGCGTCTGAGCCGACTGGCACACAGCCGGCGGGGGAAGCCAACGACCAGGTGTAGAGAGGCTCGCCAACCCGGTCAAAAAATCCATCCAAGAGCCGCCAACCGGGGTCCTGTTCCTTCTCGTGGTCACATTATGGTCAGCAAAAAGGGGACCCGTCATGATCCACGCCATGATAGACTCTGGAGCTACCAACAATTTCATCGATAGAGAGTATGCCGACTCTCTGGGATTACAATATCATGATTTCAAGAATGCCCGTGTGGTGCAAGCCATAGACGGCCGTCCCCTCAAGACGGGCCCCGTAAGTCAGTGGTCGGAACCCACCAGGATGTGGATAAGGGAACATATGGAAGAGATTTCCTTCTTTGTTACCGAGGTCCCCCATTTCCCTGTGATTTTGGGAATTCCATGGCTGACTCTCCACGACCCTAACATCTCCTGGTCCAACAGAGAACTGCAGTTTGCTTCACCGTATTGCCAAAACCATTGCCTCGTAGCCAAGGTATGCCATGCCACAGACACCGAGCCCATCATCACCTTGCCAAAGAAGTACTCCGAGTATTGGGATGTATTCAATGAGAAGGAAGCCGAAAAATTACCCCCACATAGACCTTATGACTGTGCCATTGACTTGGTGGAGGGGGCCCCGATCCCGCGAGGGCATCTCTACTCCCTGACTGAACCAGAGCAAGAAGCTCTCAGGGAATTCCTAGAGACAAACCTTCGCAAGGGATTCATCAGACCCTCTCAATCCCCAGCCGCCTCCCCAGTGATGTTTGTGAAGAAGAAGTCAGGGGAACTACGCTTGGTGGTGGACTACAGAGCATTGAACAATATCACCAAGCGGAACAGCTATCCCCTGCCCTTAATCTCGGATCTACTGGATCGGCTTCGAGGAGCCAAGGTTTACACCAAGCTGGATCTTCGGGGGGCTTACAACTTAGTTCGCATCAGGGAAGGGGACGAGTGGAAGACCGCCTTCCAGACCAAATTCGGATTATTTGAGTCCCGAGTTATGAATTTCGGTTTATGCGGAGCCCCCGCAACGTTCCAGCATTTTGTCAATGACATTTTTCAGGACTATCTAGACAGGTTCTTGATAATCTACCTGGACGATTTTTTGGTGTTTTCCAGATCACAATCAGAACATGAGAACCACGTCAAAATGGTGTTACAACGATTGCGGGATCATGGACTTTATGCCAAGCTGGAAAAATGCGCTTTTGATCTACAAGAGGTAGATTTCCTTGGTTACCGCATCTCGCCTCTAGGGCTTTCCATGGATCCAGCCAAAGTTTCAGCAGTATTGGAATGGCGGGCGCCAACTAACAAGAAAGAGGTGCAGCGTTTCTTGGGGTTCGCGAACTACTACCGCAAGTTCATTCCAGATTTTGCCCGCTGGTCCGACCCCATCACTAGCTGCATCCGTGGAAAGCAGCCTTTCCGCTGGACTGATCAAGCAGAGAAAGGGTTCCAGCAACTAAAGAAACTATTCACCTCCCAGCCAATTCTACAACACCCAAATCCTGGAACCCCTTTTGTGGTGCAAGCGGACGCCTCTGATGTGGCAATTGGGGCTGTACTTTTACAACCGGTGGGAGATCACCTCCACCCCTGTGCCTTTTATTCTCGTCAACTAACCACACCAGAGAGGAATTACACCATTTGGGAAAAAGAACTACTGGCCATAAAGGCAGCCTTTGAAACTTGGAGACATTGGCTAGAAGGGGCCAAATTTCCCATTGAAGTCCACACTGATCATCGTAATCTAGAACATCTAAGAACTGCCCGCAAACTAAATCAGAGGCAGCAACGTTGGGCTTTATTCTTTGAACGTTTCAACTTCCAGATCCATTATGTGACCCCAGCCCAAACCAAGCAAGCAGACGCCCTGTCACGTAAACCGGAATACGCTGCAGGACGCAAGGAGACCTTTGAATCCCAACTGCTACAACCTGAGAACTTTGCCACGCTCACGGTGGGGAACACCAAATCCATTCCCATTGGTTCAACTTCCCCTACTCCAGGACCCATCTGTGCTCAAGAAATCAGGGCTAGTCAGCAAGCAGATGCCTGGGCGCAGGACCAACTTCGCCAAGGTCTGCATTTTCCCTTTTCGCTTAAAGATGGGCTGCTCTGCTATAGAAATCATGTTTATATCCCACCCGGACCGGGCAGGGAAAAAACGCTTCGTCTGTGTCATGACTGCAAACCAGCAGGACACTTCGGACTATTTAAAACTATGCATTTGATCCTAAGGGATTTTTGGTGGCCCAAGATCCGCAAGGATGTGGAAAAATATGTCAACACCTGCCCAGTATGCCAGCGCTCCAAGATACGAAGGGAGAAGCCCTCAGGGCTTCTACACCCCCTTCCTACCCCATCTCGCCCATGGGAAATAATTTCCGCGGATTTCATCACTGACCTACCACCTTCCTGTGGATTCACCACGATCTTAGTGGTGGTGGACCTATTCACCAAGTTAGCCCATTTCATTCCCTGCGAAGGTCTCCCCACGGCCAAGGAAACTGCGGATCTATTTCTTCAACATGTTTTCAGACTACATGGATTGCCCAAGAGTTTAGTCACAGACCGTGGATCTCAATTCACCTCTCGTTTTTGGAAGGCACTACAAAAACTATTGGGCATAGACTCTCGCTTATCTTCAGCTCATCATCCCCAAACAGATGGGCAAACGGAGCGCACCAATGCCACTTTGGAGCAGTATCTTCGCTGTTATGTAAACTATCAACAGGACAATTGGGCTTCTCTGTTACCACTGTCTGAGTTTGCCTACAACAATGGAGTTCAAGCTTCTACAAAAGAAACGCCGTTCTTTGCAAACTACGGCTTCCATCCACGTTTCTTCCCCCCTGTCATTGAAACTTCAGAGGTTCCCGCAGCAGAGGATTGGCTGCAGGAACTCACAGCGGTGCAACAACTTTTGCTCCAGCAACTGGATCAAGCCAAGGAGGACTATAAACGCCACGCTGACAAACATCGCCAGCCGGGCCCCGAAATCAAGGTAGGAGATCGGGTTTTCCTGTCCACTCGCTTTCTGCCCTCCCACCGCCCTTGCCGGAAGTTAGATGCCCGTTTCATTGGTCCCTATCCAGTGGTGGCGCAATTAAACCCCGTGACTTTCAAACTCCAACTTCCGCGTTCAATGCGCATTCACCCAGTGTTTCACCGTTCCCTGCTCCTTCCGGCGGATGGTGTGCGACCTGATACAGACCAACCGGCCCCCCCTCCTGTTTTGATGAATGGGGAGGAGGAGTTCGAGGTTGAGGACATTTTGGATTCTCGCTTTCACCGCCGCCGCCTACAATATCTCATTGACTGGGTGGGTTTTGGCCCTGAGGAACGCTCTTGGGAAGACGCCTCCACAGTCCATGCTCCTGATCTAACCCGTCGCTTTCATCAGACCTATCCCACCAAACCACGACCTCGCGCCTCGGGGAGAGGGCCCCAGTTTGGGAGGGGCCTTGAGGAGGGGGATAGTGTGATGACCCATGGGCCTTGTAGTCCTGCTCAGGACATTGTAATTCCTGATGAAGATGAAAACTTGGGTTTTTTACCTTCCCAGTCTGAACTGGATTCCTCTCAGCCAGATCTTTCCCAGGCAGATCTGGGAACCTTGCACCTGCAAGAAAGTTGTCTCCCAGAAGTATGTCAAACAAGCCCAGAGCCTACTTCTCCCGTATTCTTGCGCCGGGAGTTTTGTAAACAACAGAGAAGTTTGGATTCAGCTTCGCGCAGGAGTGCAAGGATTGCAGCTAAGAATGTGGCCAATTAAGACTGCTTCTCGTGAGAATCTTTGGGGAGTCTCACATCTGGTCTCAGAGTTAGCTTTCGGTTCTGATTCCCAGAGAACTGCTTCGGCGGGAAAGCTAGACTCTATTTAGGTGTTTTACCCGCGTAGTAACTTCGCGGAGTCAATTCGTCAGCCTACGGAGCGAGTTGTGTCTGGACAGCGCGCTCCGATTCAAGCCTCGCTCCTGCTCAAGCCTTGCCTAGCTATCCAGCCTTCGCCTTGCTTCCCAGCCTTTGTTTATCTACGGACTTTGCCTTGTTTCCCAGGATCAATCCTTGCCTTGTTCCACGGATTTATCAAGTTATTCCACGGACCTTGTTCTTGTTCTTAGTTACCTTGTTCCACGTTCAAGCCTTGTTTCAAGTATCAAGTTATTTCCTAGCCTCGCTCAAGTTTCATGGACTAAAGGACCTTGTCATCTCCCCTCACTTTGCTTGGCAAAGTGAGTGTTTCGGTTATTGGATTACAACTTTGGACCTTAATATTTCTTATTGGACATTGCTTTTTTGGACTAATTCTGACCTTTCCTGAAGGGTTTAATTCTGAACTATTTTCTACACTTGTTTTTATTAACTTTATATATTCCTTCAATAAAGATATTAGATAGATTCTGGCCTCTGTGTATGGTTATTGGTGCTCTGCAGCCTGGGTCGTGACAGAACCTTGCACCTGCAAGAAAGTTGTCTCCCAGAAGTATGTCAAACAAGCCCAGAGCCTACTTCTCCCGTGTTCTTGCGGCGGGAGTTTTGTAAACAACAGAGAAGTTTGGAATCAGCTTCGCGCAGGAGTGCGAGGATTGCAGCTAAGAATGTGGCCAATTAAGACTGCTTCTCGTGAGAATCTTTGGGGAGTCTCACATCTGGTCTCAGAGTTTAGCTTTCGGTTCTGATTCCCAGAGAACTGCTTCGGCGGGAAAGTTAGACTCTATTTAGGTGTTTTACCCGCGTAGTAACTTCGCGGAGTCAATTCGTCAGCCTACGGAGCGGGTCGTGTCTGGACAGCGCGCTCCGATTCAAGCCTCGCTCTCGTTCAAGCCTTGCCTTGCTATCCAGCCTTCGCCTTGCTTCCCAGCCTTTGTTTACCTACGGACTTTGCCTTGTTTCCCAGGACCAATCCTTGCCTTGTACCACGGATTTTACCAAGTTATCCCACGGACCTTGTTCTTGTTCCTAGTTACCTTGTTCCACGTTCAAGCCTTGTTTCAAGTATCAAGTTATTTCCTAGCCTCGCTCAAGCTTCATGGACTAAAGGACCTTGTCATCTCCCCTCACTTTGCTTGGCAAAGTGAGTGTTTCGGTTATTGGATTACAACTTTGGACCTTAATATTTCTTATTGGACATTGCTTTTTTGGACTAATTCTGACCTTTCCTGAAAGGTCTAATTCTGGACTATTTTCTACACTTGTTTTTATTAACTTTATATATTCCTTCAATAAAGATATTAGATAGATTCTGGCCTCTGTGTATGGTTATTGGTGCTCTGTAGCCTAGGTCTTGACAAGAGGTTGGTTTTGTTCCCTGCATTTTTCTTGGAGCTGTTGAGCAGTGAAGATCATGTCCACTGTTCCTCTGGAGGGGCGGAAGCCATTCAGGGATTCTGGGAGGGTGTCTTCTGAGACAGGGAGAAGGCGGTTTGCAAGGATTCTTGCAAGGATTTTCCCGGCGGAGGTTAGAAGGGAGATACCACGATAGTTCCCGCAGTCTGTTCTGTCCCCTTTCTTGAAAAGGGTGTGCCACCTGGGGTTAATACAATAAACATTTCAAACTTATTTACTGTTAGAATTGTATAATGGATTGCCCACTGATAAAATCCCAATGATAAAATGTTATGATTCACCCATATTTGCCACTGTACTATGTACATGAAAGGGACACTTTATCTTGAACACCACCCAAGCAGGTCTGAATTCATCCTCAGACGCAACCCACAGATGTTGATAGGAATCAAACCACAACTAATAGGATATCCCATATCTGAAGTAAAAAAGAGATGTCCTATCCTTGTTTCCCAGAGGTGGAACACAAAGTCTCTGGTCATGACCTTGTGATGGTTCCCTTGTCTTCAGCCTTCTGTTCCTGAGGAGACAGAAAAGGGATTTGTCCGTCAGTTGCAATTTGGTTGTAGCACTTTAGAAAGCTAAAAATAAAAAGCACCTGTTCAAGTCATTGGCAGATATTGCTGTTTCACTCGAATGCCTTCTTTGATCGCCTTATTTTGAAAAGTGTCAGCCCCTCCCCATGGTTGCCCATAGCCTTACTGTGTGCGTGCTAAGGTGCAGAAAGTTTAACCCTAGTGCTGTGTGTGCGAAGTTGACCAGTACATAGAGGCCAATGAAAAGTACAAGGGGACTTAGTGGAGTTTATAGATCTGCAAGAAAGTGGGATTAAATTATTAAAGTTGACAGCTAGGGAGAATCATGCCTGTCTCTATTTAATCTTCCATGTAAGATAGTGATACTGAAATACGGGTTGGGAATAATAGGGGTGTGTAGTTTTCCTACAGCTATACAAGGAACTGGGCAGATTATTCTAATTTTGCTTTGAACAATATAAGCAACAGCCTGGACATAAAAAAATGGTGTGTGTGTGTGTGTGTGTGTGTATTATTATTATTATTAAACTTTATTTGTACCCCGCTAGCATCTCCCGAAGGACTCGATGCGGCTTACAAAGGCCAAGGCCTCAACACACAATATAACAATACAAACAAAGGCAAATTAAAAGAATTAAAATAGTATAAACCACAAGCAATAACAATACGCTAAAACACAATAGAACTGGGCCGGGCCAGAGTAATGGTTACAAGATTAAAAGTGCTAATGTGACAGGTGATATATAAGGCTTATAGGGCAAGTGCAGAGTGCGATATGCGATCTTAATTCTAATAAAGTGCTTATGGGACTTGGTATTGGAGATTTCCTATTAATCTGGGAAGGCACATTGGAACAGCCAGGTCTTCAAGTTCTTTCTGAAGACTGCCAATGTAGGGGCCTGTCTGAGATCCTTGGGGAGGGTGTTCCAGAGTCGTGTGTGTGTGTGTGACATTTAGCATTGGGATCTATACAATAAGCTTTTTTTATGCTTCAGCCTTACTTACTTACTTTTTTCTGATTTAGCCATACTGAACATACAAATATCTTAAAAGGTAAAGGTTTTCCCCTGACGTTAAGTCCAGTCATGTCTGACTCTGGGGGTTGGTGCTCATCTCCATTTCTAAGCCGAAGAGCCAGCATTGTCCGTAGACACCTCCAAGGTCATGTGGCTGGCATGACTGCATGGAGCGCCGTTACCTTCCCGCCAGAGCGGTACCTATTGATCTACTCACATTCACATGTTTTCGAACTGCTAGATTGGCAGAAGCTGGGGCTAACAGCAGGAGCTCACCCCGCTCCCCAGATTCGAACCACCAACCTTGCAGTCAGCAAGTTCAGCAGCTCAGCGGTTTAATCCACTGCACCACCAGGGGTTCATTGGGGAACCAAACATCCTGCTGCCATTACTTTACATTCTAAGTTATCTGAAATGACCTCTGGATGTTTCAAAACCAATTCCACAAACAATCCAAAAAGGCACTTCTAAACTGGGAAAAATTTGACTTAAAAACTTGTAAATGAGAGTTGTCCCTTGTCATTGCTAAGTCATATGCATGATCTTGTGGGTTCACATAATTGTATTCTAGAAACAGCTTACTGAATTGCAAATACCACACTCCTCTCTTTATTATGTTGTTTAAAGATTCTATAAACCTAAGGTTTTCCTATCAATTCCTGAAATAGTCCAGAATAGCTATTTACAGGTAAAGTGTACCCCAGGTGCAAAACAATCCCCTTGGTTTAATCAAATGTGTTTGTATAGCCATACAAGAAGAATCAACGTCTTCTTTTAAAACCAGTTTTATAGTCCTGATATCCATCATTTCATACCCATAACAATATTCACTTCTTTTATGTTCTTATTCTTCAGATACTTCTGGTTTTCAAATTACTTCATAATCATAATCCCTTTTGTTGGTTTAATAGTGTACTCTAGGTTTAGCACTCTGCTAACATTATACAATAGTATTCAGCAGGTTCATACAGTTGCTTCATACCAGTTTTCTCTTTTTATGATCAGTGACTGTTCAAAATGCCATGTGTCAGAATATTAGTCAGAGATCAGCTTTCCAAACTTTGGAGTTCACATTTAAAAAAAAATGTACTGGGGGATCCTGTTAGATCTGCAAATTAGTATAGAAAAGCATGGCTTAATAAATAAGCAAACAATGAAGACCACTGTGGTTCTGATCTTATAGAGAAACATACCTGATCGCATTGGCCAGCAATTACCATACATGCTAATAATAATGATGGTGCTCTATCTAGAGAAGGTTTGAAATAGCATTTTTTAAAATTAAAAAAATTAATTAATCATTGCCAGTAGATGGCACTTGTCTCTTAACAGATGCAGGGAACAGAGTTTGTTTTGCATGTATGGGATGCATATCAATGAGCTGTCCATTCAAATTCTTATATACTTCCCTTTTAACTACTCCAACTGGGTTCACCACCTCTTGCATTTTGCATCCTATTTTTATTGTGACCTAGCCATAGCACACCCTCTGAATCCAAGTAACCTCCCCGCAGTGAGCCGCCTTCTTCTCCCGCTCTTATAGAACGTAAGACTGATCTCAGTTCTTAATGCTTCTGTGACTGGCCAGCTTCCTTCTTGATGTTAAAAAAAGGATTCAGCGAAATCGGCTAATACTCTATCCAATTTAAGAAGAGCATTTAATGACCCAGTTTTATTACTTACCGGCTGCCCTGATGACTGGATCTGAAAACTGTGCCAAAGCCCATGACTAACTCCAATGGAAATAGATCGAAACGAAATACTCATTCTCAAAGGACTTCTTTGCGTGTGTTTATGTGTGTAAATGCCTTAGCCTCACTCCATGGTCCTATCTTCCTTATATTTGTATGTGTCATCTTTCTTTCTTGCTTGCTTACTTACTTACTTGCTTGCCTACATACTTACTTACCTGCCTGCCCGCCTGCAGCTCTGAAGTCATTTATTATGCTTAGGATACCAACGTTAATATAAAGAGCCTAGTATCCATTAGGGCTGTGCAATCAATAAAAACATTGTTTCTAAACTCATTACAAAATTACAGGGTGCCAGCATTTCATTTCTAAAGTGTTTCTAAAGTATTATTAGTGAAAATTTCGTTACTATAATAAGAGTAATAAAATTTCATTACTTTTTTGCTAGCGTAATTGCGCAAGTAGGGAACTTTAGGGGCCACTTTCTCCCTCATATTTTACAGCTATTGGGGTGAAACTTGTTACAATGATAGAACACATTTACCATTGTTAGCCCAAGTTTCAAAACATTTCACTTATCCACGGAGTTTTGGGGAATTTTCAACGTTTTTATAAAAACAAATTTTAAAAACAAAACTACAAGAGCTATCTCCTTGATATACAATGACACAAGATAACAGAGGATCATCCCCCCCAACTTTCAGAAATATTCATACATCTACCAATTTTTGGAATTTTAAAAAAGTTTTGACAAATAACTTTTAAAAACCCACAATAGCCATCTCATTGAATGTCTCTAATATTAACCAATAGACCTCGCATTTAGGGATTTCTTCCCATCCCAGCATTTTACTTACTATAAGTATCCATTAGTTAGTCCTCTTTGCAGATTCAACAGTATATTGGAACTCTAACTGGCTGCTGCTATGGAAGGACAAATTTCTCCCCTATTCTGATTGGGGCTTTCTGATGCTGAACAGAATTCTGGGAAAGGTAGTTTAGGGCAGGGCCTTTTGAATTCTCTGGCATAGGGCTCCCCGCCTTCCCAAACTACATTTCCCAGAATTCTGTGCTTTCGCAGTCTCCTTCCCAACAAAATCTGCTTTCTCCCTGCTGCTTCCCTCTCCTAAAGGTGAAAGGCCATTAATTTAAAGATGAATGGCAGCCTTTTTGGCTTGGCTTGGCTTGCTTCTGACTTTGGGAAGCTTCTGAGATTTACAAAATTCAAACAAAAAAGTATTGGGTAAGTTTCGATTTTAAAGTTTTTGCGCGGGCCATGCCTGTGCATCGGATATTGCGTCGTAAGCATGAATTTAACAAATTTGATCAAACTTACAATGACTAACAAAAAAAATGCACACCCCTAGTATCCATATACTATATTCACTTTCATAATGATTAAAATGTACTTTATTGCTTTTATTACATTCTGTCATTTACTTTCCAAAATCTTAAAACTCTGGTATGTGAATAGTGGTATTTTTCTCCCTTTGATCAGTTTTTTAACTGCTTGTGCTATTTGACATGGGTTTAGCAGTATGTTGTAATCTTTATCAGCCTGGCAGACTCTAGAAGTGCAGTACTACTAATCCCATCATCCTCTACCTACAGGGTCTTGCTTATCCTGTCTGTAGATGATGGGAGTTGTAATCCAATACAGTTGAAGACAAATGATGGACATCTTCCTATGCTTATCTTTCTGGAACCATTTTTTTTGCTTGCAGGGTGCTATTTTATACTGGAGAATGTTCTTCTTTGTTTTTCTTCCCTCCAAAAGGCAAGGGTCTTTCAGGGTTGGTTCACACATTTGTTTTGTGTTTAACTTGATTTCTGAACCCTGTGTAGCTCTGAAAAAGCTCACTGACTGTTACCATCTGCCCCTTAGTTCTACTCTTCACAGCTAAATTCAGCAAACAAAGTTCCCACAACCCAATGGTGGGCTTTGATACACCCCTGGGGAATAATTCCCCTTTGCATTTACAGCTTCTTTAAATTAACCTTGTGAAATCGTGACCATAATGTTATGAAAAAACAAATCATCAGTTCTTGGAAAGAGCAATTCCAGAGTGCTATATTTAAAATCTCCCCTGGGCTATTTCTGATACGCCATGGAAAAAAAAAGTCCAGATCAGCTTCCAAGACATGTTTTCCTTTTGACAAGATACACCCACATTTCATTTTCATGTGTACGGAGATCAGCACTTCGAAAGTTGTTTCTAAGAAGCAATGCATTAACAGCTGTAGTTCCAGGTTCATAGACTACATAGTTAACAATAAAACAGATGATGCTGTAGGTTGATTTATGGATTATACTTCTTAAGATTAGGTCTTCAGTCAAGTTAATTGCAGGACAGTCTAATTCCCTTTTTGAAGTATGCCTCTCTCACCGCTTAGGTATCCTTCAAGATATCACAGATGGAAAGTAAGAAATGTGGCCAAGCAACATCAGCATGTGAACAAGATGGAAAAAGTTATGAACAAGAAAGAACACAGAAGCTAGGAAAGATGGCAGCAGTTTGGTTTTGTCTGACCCTACAGGGAAAGACAAGATTTTACCCCCTCCTCTTCTCTTCCCCCTGTTGGGTCAATTGAGTGGAAACTGCTTTTGCAGCATGAACTCCATTTGCAGCAATTAAAGTAAACTGTGGGAAAGGGATAAAGGAGAAGAAAGAAACTGGAACAGCTGAAAAGTGGGATGACAGAAGATTAATTAGGATTGTCTCTGCCAACTCAGGAAAGTCAAAGGGCTTGCTACTATCTTCTACTGCTGACAAGGAGGCACACTTTGTGATGTGCATAATGACAGCATAACTGTAGGTAGCTCTTCATATACTTCCTTTGCTCTATTTTGCATGTTAACTTCCAGTGGTCCTCCAAGTATTGAGTGATTTTAGCTCTGCTAAAACTATGGGTTTGGTGGACCCGGCCTGTCTAGCTTTCTAGATGGTCAAATCAGACACAGATAGAGTAGAAGACAAAAGGAGAGGTTTATTCTCACTGGCCAGAGAGAATGTCAGTGGGAAAAGCACTCCAAAGTACTGACATACCACAACTGCAGTGTGGTTTTGGGAAATTACTTCATAATGGGCTTAATGCTTAAAGCAATGGTTGCAGAGAGTTTTAATTGCTTTCTAATTGTGATTGCTTTTAGCTACCTAAAACACTTCCGGGTTTTACTGTCTATGTAGAAGACAATGCTGGAATTTTTTGGAAATGGCACTCTACTGATCATGTTCTGTCTGCTTTATGGAGAGAAGGTGAGGAGAAAACCAATAAGCACTCTGTTGAGTGTGGTTTTATATTGTACAGCATTTATGACTGATGCTTAAAATGTTTTACATAAGAGCAAGGGTTACCCCTTGCCATATAGTCCTATTTCTCAGCACTTTCATTATTTTTGGCCCTGTGGCTTCCCATGCTAACACAGCATCCTTGCTACTTTGCTTCTAGGAGGCTCCCTTGGAAGGTTGCCACCTGCTGCCCTTAGTGGGCTGTGCACTGGCATCTTTATCATGCAGGGTTTCTGTAGTTTTGATTTTGTGCTGCTTCTCCCTTCCATTATCCAACATGTTTTCCCATCAGTAGGGGGGGAGGGGGGAATGAAGGCAGCCTCCCAGAAACCACCGGGTCACATCAGGTGAGGCAAGGGTAGGTTTTGGTGGGAGAAAATGGCTACCCTTTGGCAGGTGTGGATAGACCCATGTGATTAAAGGGACACCCAAAATCCCCCCATTTGGATCTCACAAGCAACCTACACCACCAGGGACTTCAATGAAGTGAAAAATGATATTTCAGCTGTAAGTGAAAAAGAATGCCCATCTGGATTTCTCAGTTTTAAAAAGGGAACCTTTTGATTTTCACATAAGTAATTAAAATGGGTGCCTCCTATTTTTTTTTTTTAAAAAAGCACTCATTTGAATGCTACAAATTGCTGGTAAGTGGTACAAAACATACTCTCCTCCTATCCACCCTGTTACTATCTCACTGCCCATATCAGAACATGGGACACAACATGAGCCCTGTTCTTCCTTCGTGCCTCCTGTAGTCTTATAACTGTAAATGTAACTAAGGCTTACAGTGATATCACAGAAGGATGCTGTTATCCCTCATTCAGTTACTATCATGATGTAGCTGCTATTTCTAGGATTAATTATAGATAACTGATTATTTGTAACTGGTTCCTTCCAAGTATTGGTGGAGCTCTGTCCTTGACTATTATTTCTAAACTGACAGTGGCCTCAGTGCTATTGTAAGTCACAACAAAAGTAGACTCATTGAATCAATCGGATTTATCTATATGTTGACCTTCCCATTTAACAATTGATTCAGTGTGACTGTTCCAGTTGAGAATAACCAACCAAATTCCAGCCATTGTATGACAACAGTCAAGTCATGAATGGATCTCAAGGATTTCATTTCAATGCATAAAGCTGATTTATTAATATATATTGTGTGATCTGTCCTCAAAGCTGGGTCTAAAACTAGGAGCCTTCCTGAATCTTGTTTACCTGGGTCAATTACTAGTTTTTTTCTATCTCACACCATCACTTTGCCAACTGCATCTGATGAGGAAAATCTAATAAGTGCCTCCCTCCTTTTCCTGGCAAAGGGAAACAAAATAAATTATATGGCTCATAATTTGTTGTCATTTCATGGCATCTGTGGGCCAAGGTAAATTCCTGATTCAGACTAATTATAGGATTCTCTCTGCTCATTTAAAAATGACAACACCCAAACCAAGGTAGCCATGCAGTTTCCCTGTGAGACTAAAATGGTATGGGAATAATCATGGGATCATGGCAGACATTCATGATTTAGCACATGCAGAGTTATAAAAAAGCATGGAACAGAGCTTTGGGGAGAGAGTGTTTCAGTGGCGATTACCCCTCAGAGTTAACATACATACTCATATATGTCACGGGTATGTTTAGGGTCCAAAAATATTAATTTTGATGTGACCCGTGAACAAGTCAAGGGTCATTCTAAGGAGAGAGAAAAGCACCAATGCCACCTTGGGGGGGGGGGGGGGGCGGCGACTGCCCCTTGCTATTGCTGCAGTCATTTCTTCTCACAGGCATTCAAGAAATCCAGAAGTTATAATCAGGTTGAAAGAATTGAGAAAATCAGTGCTTCTTTTAGATTCTGCCAGGTGATACCAAGCTCTTTCCTTTCGCCACTTTACTCTGTTCCTTTTTTTGATAAGAGTAAAGGTACAGTAATCACATTGCCCCATGGATAAGTTGAGCCAGGTTTTGTGGGGGGGGAGGGGTATTTTTAAACTAAAATTTCTAGACATAAGTGTATAGTATAGGCCAAAGTAGTTTTAGGATCGATCTATTACTCTGTTTGTAAGGACAATGCTAATGCCTTTTAGTTTGGTCTTTTCCACTAATATTTCTGAAGTAGTCATTATATATCACCCATATTGCATAGTGTCTCTGTCAGTTAGCCATATATTTTGGGTCCAGGATCCAATAACAATAGGATACTCACATAACGCCCTGTTGTACAAATGCTTCTCTGTCCTCACTGATCAGACAACATTCCAGTCCATGGGTGGATCTACACTAACATATAATCCAGATTGTCAAAGCAAATAATCTACATTATCTGATTTGTACTGGATTTTATGAGTGCCATAAAATCCAGTTCAAAACAGATAATCTGGATTTTATATGGCAGTGTAGGGCCCTGAGACCATTCCATTTCTGAACTGCCATTTCAAACCTCTTTCCCCCTCTTGTCCTCACATGACCACCATTACAAACAGCTGAACATCACAACAGAAACTGCATGATTAATTAGTACCTCCACCCAAAGGACAGTGAGGATTCAAGGAAGGAGCCATCCTAGTTTTGGCTTTTGTTTTATGCATTCCCTCTAGAACAGACAAACACAATGCAGTTTCCTTTGCCTTCTGCCAAACTAAAACCAAAGGTAGATTAGCCAACTGACCGTAAGTTCATGAATTGTTTTCTTCAACATCAATTTTGGCCTCATATCAACTATAAACATAGCTTGATACTTAAACGGGCAGGGCACGTTGCGTGATTTTTCAAGAGATATAGCGAACTTTATAAGATCATTCCTGGATTAGTCAGACCAGGAAAGAGAAAATAATATGTATTCTTTCCCAATGTGTCTGCTTTACACAATCATTTTTCACACAAATGGCTTATTCTGCATTTAATTTGCAGGAGTAGAACCAACTTTTTAATGTATCAATAATATGAGTCTCTCCAGTTGTCTCAATTTGGTAGGGACAGTACCAGCTAATCCAGTACTTTTTCAACTACAGTAGAGTCTCACTTATCCAACATAAACGGGCCAGCAGAACGCTGGATAAGCGAATATGTTGGATAATAAGGAGGGATCAAGGAAAGGTTTATTAAACATCAAATTAGGTTATGATTTTACAAGTTAAGCACCAAAACATCATCTTATACAACAAATTTGACAGAAAAGGTAGTTCAATACGCAGTAATGCTATGTAGTAAATACTGTATTTACGGATTTAGCACCAAAATATCATGATGTATTGAAAACATTGACTACAAAAATGCGTTGGATAATCCAGAATGTTGGATAAGCGAGTGTTGGATAAGTGAGACTCTACTGTACTTTTAAAATATCTTATTTTCTCTCTTTTATGTCTCCCTTCTTGTTTTGCTCTCAGCCTACATCAATTGCTGCAAATTAAGTACAAAAGTTCCAAAGTAGTTTAGTTTATTCTTATTATACCCCAGCCTCCCCCCCCCCCCCCAACCACCACCACCACCACCACCATGGAATCAATGCACTCAACTCAATGGAGAAGGAGAGGAGGGCCAAAAGCTTGTGTTTCCCATTAGGCTCAGGAAAATAAGCCAGCTGCTGCAGCTTTTCCTTGTCTCTTCTTTCCATTAAATATTTTGCCATCTTGACCACACCCTGATATTGCTTGGCCATATGCTCTAATTTTTCGTCTGTGAAATGTTGGATGGCTTGGACTTCTGCCATGTCTCATCAGATGCTGAAGCCTTTTAAAAAGTGGACTGAAGTAGGATCTATTGAGTCAAGATCTCATTAGTACAGTTCAATGATAATTTTAACATAGAAATCCACATTCAGACACACACCATCAGCTTCCATTAATAGTTATTACTAATACATGATAATTCTAAAATTGCATTACATTAATGACTTGGGCCTGGAGAGATGCTAGGAGCGAGACATTGAAGTTTGAGGCCTATGAAAAAGTATGGACCCATCCACATGGGCCCTTTATCCTGAAAGGGGGACAAATCCCCTCTGTGACAGCTTCATGATGGGTTATTGTACATTTCTGGGCTGTATGGCCATCTTCCAGAAGCATTCTCTCCTGATGTTTCACCCACATCTATGGCAGGCATCCTCAGAGGTTGTGAGGTATATTGGAAAGCTAAGCAAGGGAGGTTTATATATCTGTGAAGGTCTGTTGGAGGCCAGTGTGAATGTTGTAATTAATCACTTTTATTAGCATTGAATAGCCTTGCAGCTTTAACGTCTGGATGCTTATTGCCTGGGGGAATCATTTATTGAGAGGTGCTAGCTGTCCCTGATTGTTTCAAGTCTGGGATTCCCCTGTTTTCAAAGTGTTGTTCTTTATTTACTGTTCTGATTTTAGAGTTTTTTTTTAAAAAAAACTGGCAGCCAGGTTTTTTTCATTTTCATTGTTTCCTCCTTTCTGTTGAAATTGTCCACATGTTTGTGGTTTTCAATGGCTTCTCTGTGTAGTCTGACATGATAGTTGTTAGAGTGGTCCAGGCTCAGCTTCATGATGCTGGATCTGATTTGGGTTAATGCAGCCTTGAACCATTTCAAGAAAAGTCATTGGCTATTAGGGCTGCACATGGATCTGTTTTTAAAAATGGGTTCTGGCTGTTGCAGCCAGCTGTAATGGCATAGGTGTAAATGCCATTTTTTTGTTTGGGTTTGTTTGTTTGTTTGCTACAGATCAGGTAGTAGTTAAACCCAGGTCTAGTTGAAAGATATGAGGAGGAAAAATGTCAGAAAGGGGAACCCATTGCTGCCAATGGACTTGATGTTCCCGGTCTTTCAGCTGGCAGCTCAGAAAATTGAATTTTGCCCGCTAGAATTTGGGAGGCTCCTGAAAAACTGATCGGGGGGCCATTAAAATCCAGCCATGGAAAACGGTCCAAAATATAGCTGAATTGCACACCCCTGTTAGCTACTCTGAAGATTCCCTGGAGCTGCTCAGTATCCCTGAAGTTCCAGTAGTCATTTTCATTTTGGGTGAGTATATACAGTTGAACTGTTTCCTATTTGTAAAGCAGCTGCGGCTGTTTACACTGTCATCCAGCTTTCCCCAGACCTGCCATTTTGGGCTTAGTGGTGCCCACTGGGCATGAAAATGGTGGTGTTTTGGCTCAGCATCTGGAGTGATGCTAGCTAAAGGGATGAAGTGACCAGAGAATTCTTTCTTTCCCTCCTCTTTTTCATGTTGCTTCATTGCTTTACCTATCTCATTCAGGTGCCAAGCAATGGCCAGCACCATTTTCATTCCTGGTGGACACTTACTCCAGAACAGGTCAAAGTAATGGTGGCAGTCCTGAAGCACCAAATTGGTCCAGTGGCTCTGGGCCATGCAGATACCATTCAGTTACAGGGCTTCCTCCAGGATGTGCAGTGCAGCTGTCATCCAGACCCCGAGCAGATTCAGTGGCTGGCTGTGTGGACCATGGCACTGCTAATCCAGAGGATCCTACTCCAGATCAGCAGAGCCATTTCTCACCCATGTAGATGTGCCTTATGCCATGCATTGCACAAAGGAGAGCAAGGAATGAGACACCCCATTTGAATTCTCTGGATATATTCCTTCATACTCTAAACCAGTGTTTCTCAAATTCTACTCCTCCAGATGTTTTGGTAAGCTGACTGGGATTTCTGGGAGCTGAAGTCCAAAACACCCGGAGGAGCAGAGTTTGAGAAACACTGGCCTAAACAAACCAGATCCCATCTAAGGGTTATCCCTGGTTAGTACTTGGTGCTGTAGGGGAAGAGACTGGCAAAACCACTTTCAAGTATTCCTTGCCAAAGGAACCCTGTGAAATGAGCCTGTTGGAACATAGAATCACTTGGAGAAGATCTTTTCTTTATCTCACAACCCTCTTAAACTAAACTGGTGGGAACAAGGGAGAGGATCTTTTTGGTGGCTGCTTCCAGACTTTGGAACTCCCTTTCTAGAGAGAACAGGATGGCCCCATCTCTGCCAGCTTTTTGTCACCAAAACATTTCTTTGCCATCAAGCATTTATACAATGATGAGGGTTTGGCTTTGAAAGGTGGTGTGATTGGGATTGTAAGATGGAGATAAAGTTTTAATTCATTTTAATATTTTAATGTTAATGTTTTAAATACAATAAATTGCTCATTTGTTTTTAATTTTGTATTTCTATTTTATGTATTTGCATTTTTATGAGCATTGTTTTATATTTATTGTTACTTGCATTGAGTCCCTATATCAAAAGGGACTCAATGATTTCAGGTGGAAGAGTGGAGGGATATTCAGGCTTGTGCCACCCCCTTTATTTCTCAAAATGAGAATTTCCATGTGTATAGAAACTAAAGTTTGACAGGGTGATAGTGCTTCACATGTGCTGTTGAAGATCCTCTTAAAAAGCACCCTTCTCCTTCAAAGAGTGCTCTCAGACCCCTTCTACATTGTCCTTATATCCCAGGATCCAATCCCAGGTTATTTGCTTTGAACTGGACTATATGAGTCTCCATTGCCATATAATTTGGGATAATCAGATAATCTGGGATCATATCCTGGGATATAAGGACAGTGGGATATAAGGGGCCTCAGATAGGAAGTGCTGGCCAAAACGAGTCCAATGAGAAACAAAATAAAGATGTCATCAGTAGAACCCTGAGATTTGCAAGTACAGGAAAGTATTGTTCAAAACTACAAATCATATGGAGACAAACCCATAGAGACTGAGCATTCTCAGTAAACTTCTACAACTACACAACTTTCACTACTTTCCATTATATATGCTAATATGGACATTTCCTGCTTTTTGATGACCCACTGTTTTGGTCCTTTCCAGTTATTCACAACCCATATATTCACAACCCATATATTTGACATATGAGTCACTCCTCTGACATATTTCATCATGTCTCCATAACTTTCCATTTGGTTCTGCAACCACATGTTACTGTCTCTCTCATTCAACTGTATTATTTAGCTGTTACATGCATTTGCTAGTATTTTAGTGTGCTATCAATGTTTTTGGTGCCCAAAATGCACTTGTATACTAAAATAATGATGGTGTAAGTGCTCATGCTGCACCTGCTGAATAGAAAAGCTCTATTTTAATGTCACTACAAGTAATTAAATAGTAACTTCAGAGAATTGAGAAAACAAAGAGTTACTTTTGATCTGTAAAGGTATGAATTTTTTGTGCCTTCAAATAATTTCCAATTTATGGTGAGCCTATGAGGACCCTATCACAGGGTTTTCTTGGTGAGATTTATTCAGCGGGGAGGTGGTCTTTGCCTTCCTCTGTGGCTGAGGGAATATGACTTGCCTAAGGTCACCCATTGGGTTTCCATGGCAAAGATTCAAACCTTTGTTTCCAGAATTGAAGTACAACATTTAATCCATTGCACCATGCTGACTATCTACATGAATTGTCAACTACTTTTAAAAATTGTTGACATTACAACAGTAACCAATTACTCTTTGAAAGGAACTTTTCAAAGTCTGCTTCAGTTCACCACTGACTCAGTCTAGTATTCTATTCTCATCCTTAAATACTAATAAAAAATTCTGTTCCTCATTTGAGACTCTGTCTAGATGATGATGATGATGATGATGAGGAGGAGGAGGAGGAGGAGGAGGAGGAGGAGGAGGAGGAGGAGGAGGAGGAGGAGAATGAGGAAAATATCTTATTTGAAACTTGATTGAATTGAAAGCATTCTGAATCAAGGAACAGCACGAGCATATCTTCCACAATGGATAAATTACACCAAAGAAAATGGCCTAATTTGGCTGCAGGTTCCCTTCCATCACAGCTGATCTAGACTTTAGTGGGAGATTCTGTCATACTCTGTTGTCTCTCTGTGTTAACAGAGATAGATGCCAAGAGGACTGTGTTAAGTTCCATGACTGGAAAATGAAATGTATTCAATTCGGTTAAATAATCTCAAAAATGGAGCATCATTTCTCATTTCTTTTCCCTTCTCTGCAGTCCTGAGTTGAGAATTCAAGCAGAAGCCCACTCCATGCAAAACCAACAGCTGCCCTCAAGGTTTACCCAGAGATCATTCAAGGTTATTGTCAACATGGCTCTCATCATTGCCATCTGCTTTGCGTTCCCAAGCAATCAGTAACTGTAATGAGAACCAGACAGGCTCAATAATGCAGAGGGGATATCAGGCCAAAGGTAGAGGATTTTCAGCATTCACAGGTAAGATCATGATGAAATCGGGCAGTGACGCTATGAGAACATGTGGATTGTCATGCGCCCTTTTTCTCCTTCCCTTCATTCTGTTTGTTGACAGGAGTTCTGGTGAAGCCTAGTGAAGCTTGGATCTAAGCTATTAAATGGGGGCAAATCTGTTTCAAATCTGGTTAAATTGCCATCTTTTTTATCATCTGTTATTTTTATATCCATTCCCTGCCTTCAGAACAGGACAAGCTGGAAACTCAAATGAAATAAACAGAAATGGCTTCATTCCAGGAGTCCATGTAGATGCCAAAATTCATGCATGCTCAAGTCCCATTTTATGCAATGGTGTAGTAAAATTGTGTCCCTTATATAAAGTGGCAAAACCAAACTTTGCTTTGCAGAATTTTGGCGTGGGGTGGGGTGGGGGATGTTTTCAATCCATGGATATGCATGATGCATACACTATATATATGGATTAAAACTTTGTAAATTTCAAAATACCAAACCTTGGTCTTGAGATATGGAGAAAGAAACACAGGATAGTGCAGTGGCACCAGAAGGGGAGAACTTTTAATCTAAACAAGCCAAGATATGGTTTGAAGGGTATGTGTTTCATTGCACATGTTAAAACCATGTTAAACCGCACACTTACTATCCATCTCCCTGTGTTCTCATAGTCCTTGTTTCCTGAGATCTAGAATCTGACTTGGACACCCTTAATATGTTTATCATGGATCCTGTTGCTTAGAAATCCACGGGTGAAATGAGAGAAGCAAACATCCGTCAGCTAACATCTCATAGATGACGGACAGCACCTTCGTTTCAGTCACAGCTCATTAAGGGAATATCAAAGCTGCTGAGGAAGAGGAAACACTAGAACACAATATGGACCAGCCCACTTTTGGCCTGAGATATCAGCACTTTGAGACACACCCCTGCTGCTTTCCTTAAACACTCATTGGCAAAGCTATTTTGGAGACTGTTAGAAGTCCAATCTGGTCCACGTGCTTCAGTCAAATCCCAGCTATGGTGGAGACCTTGAAGGCTGAATGCTTTCCAAACTGTCCATTCCATTCTTAGCAGAGATCGCTTTACATGAAAGCCATATACCTGTTTGTTTATTGGGATCCCTGGAAGTAAGAACAACATGCCAACCAGAGGAGACCCAAGCTCCTTGACTCAATCTACTAGACTTGGCTTGTGGGGAGGAATTGCAAAATGCCCTTGACCATGAAATAGAACATTGGCAAGGCTGTAGAGGAACAGGAGGTATCAGTAGGAAAGAAGAGGACTGATTTGCGGGGGAAGACAGAGAGACAGAGGTACTCAATCCATTTTCCTGCCTGGGGAAAAATGTAAGATGGCACCCTGCTCTATTTTAAGTACAAAAGCTGACCAGTTAAATTTTGCCTTAACACTAGTATTATAAGTTCATTCACTATATCTGGGGACTATACATGAGTTTAGAGCAGTGGTTCTCAACCTGTGGGTCCCCAGGTGTTTTGGCCTACAACTCCCAGAAATCCCAGCCAGTTTACCAGCTGTTAGGATTTCTGAGAGTTGAAGGCCAAAACATCTGGGGACCCACAGGTTGAGAACCACTGGTTTAGAGACTGTCAGATAAAAACAGTTTCCTCCAAGGACAGCCAATGAACTCCTTTGCTGTTCCCTGGCACCTGCCAGTTGCCTCATTTGCCTAAATGCAGAGTTTCCCCCGAGGAGGGAAGCAAAGTGGCTGAATCAGAAAGTCATTTTTTTTGGCATATGATGTCAAAAAGAGTCTTATGACACCTTAAAGGCTGAGGGCTGAAAGCAGCTCCTAGTTCCGACAAATATAGATTTTATGTGGTATAAGCTTTCTTGGACTTTGACGGCCCATACCCCCAACACACTTATGTGTATTGCAGAATTGTGTTGTCAGAAAAAAAGATGTTTAAAAGATAGAAAGATTAGCAGCAGTTGGTACAGTTCTTTTTATAAATTATTAGGTTGTGTAAAAAGTGTGGAGGCTACACCAAAAATAAAAGATACCCAAACAGGTTTTTATTTGTGATCTGAAATTATAGAGGCTTAGGTTGCCATATCTCTTTTAAAAATTGTATCCAGGGGGCAAGGTCAATTCACTTCTGGTATATTTTCCATATTTTGGCCTAGAGGTAGGAACAGGCATGAAGCATCCAGAACTTTATTAAAAGCAGTTCAATAGTGGAAAAGTTCCTTTTTAAATTACATTTCCTAGAATCTTTCAGTCAGTGCTGGCTGGAGGATTCTGGGTGTTGTAGTTCAAAATGCAACATTTTTAATCTCTGCAGAGTACTACTACTACTTTGACATTGTTGCCCTAACTTAAGTCTGTCTCTAAGAATGAAAGACAATTAACCTAATTATTTTTAAATTGTTTTATTTGCCTTTTAATTAGAAAAAATCATTCTGAAAGTAACAATGATTGGGTGTGTTTAAAGACATTTATCAAAATAATTTATTAAAACATTTTTATAATGTTGTGGTGATGTTCCAGCTCTTAATGTTTCCAAATGCACTCTCCAACCTCTGCCTCTCTCCTTCTTTTGTTTTAGCAGATACAATAACTGGCAGATTGATTAGCATCCACAGATAATTCTGCAGTGCTAGGACATGAATCTCTAGACAAACAGATGAGTTAGATGTCATTACATATTCCATATGATTGTTGTAGTTCTCAGTGCTCAAATATGCTTGGGATATTGGAACAATTGAAGGAGTCAAGGAATGTGTTGACAGATACAAACTTCCAAGAGCAGTGATTCCCAACCTTTGGTTCTTCAGATGTTTGAGACTTCAACTGCCAGAAACCCCAGCCTACTTGACCAACTGTCAGGAATTTGGAGAGCTGAAGTCCAAAACACCTGATGCACCAAAGGTTGGGAACCAATGGCTTAAAGAAGCAGTGTTTGGTATAGTGGCCATGGTGATGGACTAGAGAGATCTAATTCAAATCTCCACTCAGTCATAAAGCTTACTGGATGATATTTGGCTAATTACTCTTGCTTAGTCTCATCCTCCTCACAGAGTTGTTTAACAGGGTAGTTCTTACGTTTTGGTCCTCCAGTTGTTTTCAACTTCTGCTGATCATGCATCATTATGGCAGGGCTCTGTGAAGTTAAAATGCAAAATCTTTAAAAAACCAAAGGTTGAAAACCATTAATTAAGAGGATAAAATAGGAAGGTCTTGTACACTCCTCTAAACTCCTGGCAATGAAGATTGGAAGAAAAATACATACATCATCTCTCTATCTCCATAGATTCTGCATCCATAGATTCAACTGTTTGACTGAAAAATATTTCCATCCAAAGTATTCCAAAATTCCACAAATTTTGGTATCTGTGTGTATGTGTGTGATGTCCTGGAAGCCAAACCTATCAGATACCAAGGCCAAACAGCTTTGGTACCAGTTCAAGACTGAAATTCATGCAAACAGAAAGCAACTTGTGTTAGCTAAGATGACAACTCATGGCCAATCATAAGCTTTTGAATCCAGCCTGACCAGAATTTTTGTCAGGATTCTGCAGCATAGTTTTGGTCATGTGTTATGAAATCACAGCTATCCAGTTTTCCTCTCATTAGTCCCAAAATATTTCTGCCCTTTCCTTGTTGTTTTGCTTCCCGCTCTCCTTGCATCCACCCTTAGCTTGTGCTTAGCCAGCGATTCTTACAATGTTCTATTTGTTATCCAAAATAAACACCGCGTGCTGCTGCTGCTTCAGTGCCAGCAGAGGTTGATGGGTTTGGTCCAGCACTCAAGAGTGACCCTGGAATAACCACTAATTGTGCGGCATTTATGGACATGATTGAAGGAGAATAGTTAGAATAGACAAGCTGGCTTGAATGCTTTCTTTCAATCTTTCTCTTTCTTAATTTATGGCTTGCCCGGCAATAGGAACTGAGAGGACCAAGCAAACGTCCTCAACTGTGCAGTGGAGATGAAAACAGAGAGATTATGCATTGACAGTCAGCCTCCCTCCAGCATGGTAGAACAAAGTGTTTATAAGCTGGAGGAGAGTGAGTTGGGGCCGATGAAGGAAATGAAGCAGAACAAAATGGTCAGCTGGCTAACCCTTTGATATTACAAAGATGCACGGCTCCAAGCAATTATGGGCACCATGGTGATGTTCTTTGTGAGAAGGCTTTCAAGTTGCGCAGGAATCATCTTTAGGGCCAAAAAACCCCCACTTGAAGTCCAGTGGAGAGTGCACTGACCAGATCGTGTTGTTCCCATATTTCAAATGGGTTGTTTTTGTCTACTTGTTGGGCAGAGGTGAGTGCTGGGTGGAGGGCAGGTGTGTCAGGCTCTTGCTGCTGCGATTTCACATGGAAAAGTGTTGCTGGAAATACAGGAAGGGTGGGCCTGAACTCTCTTGGCAAGGGAGTGCCGTGTTTCTCAGAGCACCTGTCAATGTGGATATATAAAAGTACTTGACTCTGGCATTAAGGAAAAGGGGGTTGACCTTCCCAGCTGTTTGTTCTGGAGGTTGCATCAATCACATGCCATTTCTCACTCATTCTAAACAGAACAATTCTATACATGCTGCGATTGACTCAGTTTCAGGTAGATGCCAATGTACGAGGTTGTGGGTGCTGCAAACACAAGGGATAACTGTAGGCAGATTGGCACAAAAACAGCTTATGTTATTCTAGTTTTTTAGAGTGCAAATTGCAACCCTATCTGCATGCTGACAGCTTGTATTTGACGCCTGTACTTGTCTGATTTCTTTTAATATCTCAACAGAATACTTTGGATCTGCCAAAGGCTTTTGAACAATTCACACCTAAGTAATTAAAGCTATTGTTCAGAGAACAGCTGGATCACCTTGTTCTGTTTTATTTTTGAAGGCTGGAATACATCCATGTGTTTTCACGCTCACCTCTTTCCCTTTGAATGACCATTCTTTGTAAATTGACATTTTTAGAACATTCAAACAAGGATTTCACATCATGGATTTTCATTGTATGTATGCTGTCCTGTCCTCCTTTAATTCTGTATTTCCTGTTTCTCTAAGCTAAGTTGCAGCTTTGGAGTGAAGACATACAATGGAAGAGATTGGTGATAATGAACAAATATAATACGTGGGTTTAAACTTCTTTAGAAGGAGGGACTTTACATACATGTTATGAATAGTTTTAGAAATGTTCAGAGCAGAAAAGTCTTTGTGAATACTTAGTTTGAGATTGGGGTTTATGTTTGATATGAACTCTGTGTGTTATGCAGTTATACATATCTGTACAATTTTCATCACATATCCTTTACTTGACATGGAGATCAAC
The DNA here is from genome assembly GCF_035594765.1 of Anolis carolinensis. Lineage (NCBI taxonomy): Eukaryota > Metazoa > Chordata > Lepidosauria > Squamata > Anolidae > Anolis > Anolis carolinensis. The sequence continues at coordinate 60,710,130 of NC_085842.1, read as the reverse complement.
AATGCATATCACAGCTGGACACTTACTATTCAACATTGATTCTTTACCATCAATGTTGTAGTACATGAAAGCCCTTTCCTCCATCCCAAATGCCATTGCCCTGGTCTTGGAAGGAAAGAACTCAATTTCATCTAGCCCCAGATGCCAATGAAAGGTCCTTCCTCCATTCTGGCTGCTAGTGTCCTGATCTAAGAGGGAGAAAAGAAGAAACTGGCATAACTTCATCATGCCTAGGCCTAGAAGTGGATGAAAGGAGCTCCCCTCATCCCAACTGCCGCTGCCCTGGGCTCAGAGAGAGAGGAGAGGCAGTATCTGCTGAACCAGATTCCCCTCCATACTACCATCACCTGTTCCTTATGTGTTGGGTCTTCATTTGATTGAAAGCCTGAAGGAAGTGAACTATACTGATATTCTTTTACTGTACCATGTACAGTAATGACACTGTATCATCATCATCTGCAGTTAAGAAGTATCACCACTGTAAGAATTTGTGTGGATTAATAGCTAACATGGTGCTGGCAAACTTAAAACCTATGACATGTTTCAGTACATGAAAACACTGAATTTCATCTTGGCTACTTTATAATCAGGATTGTCGTTATACTTGTGTCTAAAAGCGTATTTTTTATTTTATAATGAAACAAGAATATTTGCTTATCAGAATGGAAAAGATTCAAATGTGGATAGATCCACCCAATACTCTACTAGAGTTCATGGTTTTAAATCATTTTAATCCCTTTGATTACAGTGGAGCTGAATGAGCTTAAATCTGAGTTCTTCAGATTAACTGGATTGTTGGCTAACCAGGAAAGAAACAGATGTCTTGGTAAAAGCATCTTGTTAACATATTCTTTCTAAGCATTATGTAGAATGAGCAAAGTGAAAAATGATCTAATACTTCCACAAGTGGTGCATTTGATTTTAAGTATTATTTGTTGTTTGTGTTTTCATATATGCTGAGCAACATAACCAAAAAATCCTTTTTTCAGGCAGTAGAGGAATGGGGTAAGGTGTATGATGTAAGTGAGCAAGTAATGGGTGTTGATTCCTTAGTGCAGGGATAGGAATTATGTGGACCTCCAGATATTGTGGAATTGTTGTTGCTCAGTGGTTCTCAACCTGGGGTCCCCAGATGTTTTTGATCTACAACTCCCAGAAATACCAACCAGTTTACCAGCTATTAGGATTTCTGGGAGTTGAAGGCCAAAAACATCTGGGGATCTCAGGTTGAGAACCACTATTCTAGACAGTCAATAATGGGAAACTCTGGGCATTGCAGTTCAAAAGCATTTGAAAGGCTGTATGATTCCTACCCCTGCATTAGTGGATAGAGATGCTTGCTGTCTTTTAACCTTGAACTGATACAGTAGAAGTTCTTTGGATCTCCATAACCATATATAGCTTAAAAGAGCACTGAAGTAAATTTAAATGTGAGGTAATTTCTTGGTTACAGTTCATGCACCAACTCAACTGGGCTGGGGGAATATTTTCTCATGGGAGGTTGACCACAGAGCCAACATATCTATTGAAAAGTCACCACCACCACTGTCTATTTTCCAAAATCTGACTTGTATCCTTTGGCACAATTCATATTGACATTGTAACCGGAGTAGACCAATGGTTGAACAACAAGTCAACTTTTATGTTAATCCCTTTCATTCTTTAATAATAGGATAGTACTAATAGAATTCAGATCTTTTTTTTTAAAAAAAGGTTCCCAGCATTAAGTTGTTATTATTGTTTGAGTATGCTTTCAAGTGGACTCCAAGTATTGTGATTCTATCATAAAATTTGCTTGGCAAGATTTATTCAGAGGGCGTTTGCTGACTGATAGTGTGTGACTTCTCTATGGTCACCCAGTAGATTTCCATGGCTAATCATAGATTCAAACCGTAGTCTTCAGGAGTCTAAGCAACACTGAAATGACTATAGTACACTGGCTCTTTTTAACATCAAGAAAACTGGAAAATAATTTCTGCAGTATCAACAAGTGGTCACTGGTTCCCATGGAAGTGAAGTGGTGAATCAATTCCAGAACTAGTCCAAACTTTAAATGAGCTTTTCCAAATGCTATATGTATTTTGGGGGTAGGGTTCAGCACATTTGATAACTTCTTTAAAGTTGGGAGTAAAGCATGGAGCAAAATGATAAGGAGACCACTGATAACAGTTCAGCTTGTGAACTCTCTTAGAGTTGTGAATCTCATGGATACAACTTCCCATAAAACCCCTGAGAAAGTATAGTTCACTTCCTTTTGAATTCTTAGCTCATTACAAAGAATTAGGCAGACATATTTTAAACATCTCTTAGTTTTGGTTGCCTGCAAACACATCCTGGGAGGAGCCCAGTTATTTCTGTGTCTCTCCTACAGAGTGTACCATTGCTACAATGCAGCTTGTTTGGGGAATAATAATACTTGATGTTCAGTATGGTGGAAGGAAAAATAATGAGAAAATGTTTTGCAAGCACCCCTTGGATATAATCCGTGGGCAGAAAATTTCAAAAAACCTGTCAGCATCAGCAGTATCATAAAATGACTCATGAACTGATGAGATAAAGGGTTGGAAGATCATGCCAGGGCTAGATAATGATGCCAGAATTAAATTATCATTACATGTTGTTAATAAACGTCATTCTCACAGATAGATTGTTTGAGCTTTGGGCTTATAAGAAGAGAAGAGTTATGAACAGGAGATCAATTCCAAGGATTCTCTAGATGAGAGGAGCACCAGGACTCAATGGGACTGCATAAGGTTTTGGTGCAAAAAATCCCTCACAAATTCAATCCTCGACATCTGCTTGAAAGTGATCCCTACTAGAAATCAGATGCTAATCTGTGTAGACATACTTTCCAATTGTCTCACTTTGGCAATGACAATCCCAATAAAGCATCTGTCAACCCACTTTTTCAGCTTTTTAAAAAATGCCCCCGTTTTTCTAACTCAACCCACTTTCCCTCTTTGTTCTCAGCTTATTTCAATTGCTGCTGATTTCAAAGTACAAAAGTAGTGTGCACTCAATTAACTCAACTAAAAGTGGGGGGAAGAAGGAAGGAGAAGTGGTAACAAATAATTTTTGTCTAGTTGTCTGTTACATTGCTTGGTTACACATCCTATAGATTTCATTTGCAAAATGTTAGACAGTTTATGAGTAGAGTGTTAGATGGCTTATGAATGAAGCTGGAAATTCTCTAGAAAGATGGATTAAACACCAGCTCTCAATGGCCATGGTGGCCTTAAATCACGGAAGTTGTACTCTACAATTGCTACATTAGGGATTAATGATCACTTAGACAGATCACTGTTCTGATCCAATAGAGACAGCCCTCTGGACCCATAGATTCTGCATCCATGGATTTAACCACCCATGGCTTTATTTTAGTTTTTTTATTCAAAAAGCAAGTCTTAATTTTGCCATTTTATATAAGGATCACTATTTAACTTTGCCATTATATATAATGAATTTGAGCATCTGCAGGTTATGGTATCCACATGGGATCCTGGAACCAAACTCTATCAGATACCAAGGGGCCACTGTATAAGGCAGCTAATAATTTAATTGCACAATTGGTGCATGGAATTAAAATAAGGATTGAAAGAATTGGTCTTTGTGGGGTAAGGCGCTCTGTGTAGTCCTTTTTGCATTTAACTTTGTCCTGCAGGTCCATGTTTCAGAGGTGGATGCTCCCTGGAATGATGGCTGTATGGTTGTAGGAACTATTCTGGACCTTGGAAAAGTTACATTTTGAACAACAGTTAACAGATCATTCCAATTAGTGAAAGACTGTCGAAAAATGAAAAAAAAAACATAACAAACAATACTGTTCTTAAGCTCAGAAATTCAAACACTTTGCCCCCAGCTAAAATATCTGTCATTGGGAAACCCCATTATTCCCAGCTAGTAAATCTCAACATTTGGTTGATGGGGAAATGGAACACCTTTCTTCTCCTGTACCCAGAGTGTTTACACATTTACAGGTAGCCCTCCATATCCATAGCTTCTGCATCCAAAGAGGTAACCATCCATGGCATGAACATATTCGAAAAAAATCCCCCCCCCCCCAAAAAAAAACCCCCAAAGCTTGAGATTGCCACAAGGAACACCATTTAACCACACTGTTGTATATAATGGGACTTACACATCCACTGTTTTGGTATCCACAGGGGTCCTGGAACCAAACCCAGAAGACACTAAGGACCCACTGTATTGCAACAACATGACAATAAAACTTAAGGACTGATCTTTTTCTTTTCTTTTCTTTTCTTTTCTTTTCTTTTTTTGTAGAAGGAAAGGGGTTTCCATCTGAGAAAGGTTGCAAATCTTTTCAATCTTTTTTAGCCTAGATTTTAAAGGACTTAGGTAAGCAGGCATGTAGCCAGGGGGAGGGGGGTGGCTTGAGGGGCTTCAGCCCCCCCCCCCCCAAATTCTCAAGGTCGTCCGCGAGAAGGCCTTAAATTTATTATTTAAACTGTTATGTTTATTCATATCATGATCTGATCACCATGCTCAATATATCCCATATGCATGGGGGTATTGGGATAATGATAAAAATGGTTTACTGGGGTACATCCCCCTCACCCAGATTCAGCCCCCCCCCAACAAAAAATCCCAGCCCCTCCCAAATCAAAATCCTGGCTACGGGCCTGTAGGTAAGGATAGCAACCAAAAGCCTCTAGACCAAATCTACCCCCTTTTGGCTAAGAAAGGGGAGGTTGTGGCCATGTGGCTTTGTGGCACTCCACTCTGTGTATTGGGAAAGGTCTTGGTCTGCCACCATTCATCCCTTGGCTTTACTTTGTCATAAAACTATCACATACCCTTCAATTGTCTCAATTTGGCAGGGACAGTTCTGATTAATTTTCTAATCTTTCCACTTTTTCAGTTGTTATTAAATGAGTTGTTGTGAATTTTTGGGCTGTATGGCCATGTTCCAGAAGCATTCTCTTCTGATTTTTCTCCCACATCTATGGCAGGCATCCTCAGAGGTTGTGAGGTGTCATTAAATGGTTCCAGATTATTTACTCTCTTTTCACTTTCCCTTTTTGTCCTCAGCTTACTTCAGTTCCTGCAAACTGAGTTCAAAATGGAAAAGCAATTTGAGTTCCATTAAATTAGCAGAGAGGAAAGAAGGGACAGAATCTTCCCATTTTCTGTAGGATTTGGTAAAAGCAAACTGCTGCAGCCTTTCTTGGCATGTAGCTTCTTCTTCATTAATAATGTTTGCCATCTGGACACCACTCTATTGCTGCTTGGCTACACATGACCCAATTTTCATTTGGGAAATGTTGAAGAGTATGCTAAGAGCTGGCCAGGAGGCCCACATATCTAAGGGTTTGGCCTTTGGTTGAGTTCACCACAGCTCATCTAAGCCATGAGCCACAGCAAGTGGTATTTTTCCACTCTCCCTCCCTTAACTCACCCAACCCTCCCTGGATCACAGTATCTATATGGCTTGCTTTAATCTCACCCCAGAGTTTTCTGAATCAGCTCTCCCGGAGCCTCTACTGATAGGCCATTCTTTTTATACTTGTTCTCTCGAGCTTAGCACTGCAGTGAAGCAGAGCACTGGTGTTAGTTTTCTCACTGGGAGAAATGCCGTGAGTGGGCGCACCAGTCGGTCCAGGGAGCAGGCTGACATCAGGCCATTTAGCTGGCTGCCAAAACATTCTCGTGCACGGTAACTTTCCTTTCGTCAACAACGTTGGTTGCCAAAACAAGAAAATGAACTGCTTGAGCTGAAAGATGCAAAGGGGTGGGAGTGGGGAACAATTGTGTAACCAGCCAAGGTCTTGGCAAGCAAGACTAGTTAAGCTCTATCAACATGAGGGTTTTCTGCTCACAGAGGCAAAGAAACACTTAGCCAGAGGGGGAAATAGGAATCTTGCTTTCTAGCCCTTCTACTCCTTGATTTTCCTCCTAATTATTGTATGTTCCACATTCCTGTTAAAATTTGTGGTTGAGGTCCCTGGAATCACTTCTATGTGATTTGTGGTGGCCAGCTGAGAACATAAAAAAGTTACTGAGATCTCTCTAAATCCCCCAGCCAGCAAGGTAACTGGCTAGTTACTGCATTCCTGATCCATATTTCAAATTTCTTGTCATAAATATGCACCTGGACCCCTATGGAGTTTGTGGCAACCCAACTAGAGTTCAAAGAAGTTACATTTTTGATGACAACTTCCAGAAAGTCCAGCCAGCATGAACTCCCCCAAGCTGAGGAACTCTTGGAGGTAGATAACTAGAAGAACTATGGTATAAAAGAAAATATGTAGAGTAGAGAAATTGGTCATAGACAAGGGTACGGGAATGTTTGTACAGTAATCTAAAATATTTGAAGGGTCAAAGGTTGCCCATCCCTGTTTTCCATGTTCCATCTCAATGTTTCTGTTTGGGTGGGTGGAAATGGTGGAAAATAATTTCTGATGTGAAGCACCAGTTAGTAGAGCTGCCAGCCACTTGCAAAGTTATGCAGCGGCTAACTTAAGTCCCACTGATTTCAATGTGGCTGAAGTGCATCTGACCTGGTTTGGAACCAACCCATGGTGTTGCATTCTTTGTTTTCTTTTCTTTTAAAAGCACCTTAGAGACAAACTTTTAAATATCTGTATCTATAGGACGTGTCAATAGGATGGACCCAGTTTGAAATTGCTATGTCTCTGCAACCATGAACCACCTATGAAAATGCTTACCACTTGAAAGAGTGGGACAGAGAGTTTCCAATTATTTCTCCCAAATGCCTCTCCCAGCTCACAAACAACCCCCAACCTCAGCCATTTGCAAAATGGTGACAATGCAACATAAAGCCTAATGAAATATTCTCAGTTTGCAGGGTTATTTTTTTAGATTTGTTTCAGGCTCAAAATGTTCAGTACAACTTGATAACTTGATATCTCATTAAACCATTTGTAACTTTTTGTGTGATGCTACCATCTTTCTCTCAGTTTCAAAGGTGCTTCCATCTCCCTCTATTTCTAAATGCTTAATTGAAATGTTAAGTCATTCCAATTCTAGGAATGTGGGAATTAAATGAAAGTTTCATTTGGAAGGCCGGAATTCTTATTTTGGGATGTAATGCAGTTGTTTGCCTCCTTCCATGGCTATATCTCAACCTCTAAATTTTAAAATTGTGTTTTTACAGAGCTTGCTGTTACAATTTACTTTGGTTCCCGATACAGGTTGGGAGCAAACATTCTCAGTCTGTTGATCTTTCATCTTATTTCACTTCTTTCTTCTTCCTTATATTTGCACACCAGGCCTCTTTCTAAAGAGCTGGAGGTCTAGAATCAATGAAGAGAAACACATTTCAGCTAAGCATTAGGGGCCATTTTCTAATGGTCAGTGATAATCTCTCAAATGGGATTCATTCCTCTTTGTGTGTGGCAGAATGGACCATATTTAAACAGGAGGCGGATGTGGTCCTCTTTCCAAACCACAATCCACCACATGTTCAAACCCACTTATTGCAGTGGATAAGAATGCAATCTGAACTTTACTCCAGTGAATTATATCTTGTACAACATAATGCCCAAAAATTGTCAAGGGCTTTGAGACATTTATTGTTTAAACATGGACAGAGGTATAGGAAATATTTTGAACGTTTAAAGTTGCTGAAGTCTAGCCAGAGCCTAGGAAAACATGTAGGACCACAGAGTCCTAGACACAAGACTCTCAAGTATCAACACAGCTCTGCTTCCGAGGCCACAGAAACAAACACACAAAAACAAACAACGCCAGAGAGATGATCTGATATCCTCACTTTTGGAACCAACAGCCACTTTCCATTAACTTTTGCCCTATTTAGGACTTTGAAACCATTTGGATTTTTATAAGAACAGGGGATATTTGTCTTTTTATTTCTATCACTTCCTGAAAAGATTTAACAAATCTCAACATACTATCTGTTTGGTTTAGATCTTCCTTCCTTTCCTAATAGTGGCCCTGGCAATTTACAGTAGAGTATCAAAAACAGGAAGTTTTTTTGATGTATTTATATTCTACATCAGCTACTTAGCTACATATGAATATCTAACCTCTGTTGGTCTAAATCCCTGGCCCACCTATACATCCAGCATCCACACTGGGTAAAGAAGGTCTGTTCAGCCGGTATTTGAGGCACATTTCCAGCTCCATCTCACCAGTAACAAGTGTCCAAGAAAAAATTGTGAAAGGGATTGTTGCAGCCTTGCTCGTGATGTGCCTCTGATAGGCAGCTGAACAGACCTCCTTTGCCTGATGGCTGCAGGCTGTTAAGATGGGCTGGAGAGTATTTATGTAGTCTTCCAGTAAAACTGTAAATATTGCTGAATATAGTGCAGTAATGAATCCATAATTCTAGGTTAGGAATCGGTAACTGCAATTCAGAATACAAGCCCTAGACATTTCTTATTGTTCTGCGTCACTTTTTTGAGCTTTGTGTTCTGCAAGTATATAGAAACATAGAGACCACATGGGCCATCCAGTCCAACCCCCTGCCATGCAGGAAAAGCACAATCAAAGTACCCCTGACAGATGGCCATCCAGCTTCTGTTTAAAAGCCTCCAAGGAAGGAGCATCCACCACACTCCAAGGCAGAGAGTTCCACTGCTGAACAGCTCTTACAGTCAGGAAGTTCTTCCTAGTGTTCAGGTGGAATCTCCTTTTCTGTAATTGAGACCATTGCTCTGAGTCCTAGTTTCCAGGGCAGAAGAAAACAAGCCTGGTCCTTCTTCCTCGACATCCTTTCACATATTTATACATGGCTATTATGTCTCCTTTCAACCTTCTCTTCTGCAGTCTAAACATACTCAGGATATGCTTGTGGGGAGAATTTAAGAGGCAGACTGGGAGGCTATGGATTGCCTTTACTAAGCAAGAAGCCAAGGAAAAAGGAATGTTTACATATTATAAAAAAAGATATGACACACTGAGAAAGATGACCAAAAAGGTAAGTGTTTTATGTAAAACATGCATGTGCTGGTGTATATGCATAGAGAAAAAGTTAGGCCTTGTAATGGAGAAGACTGTAACTTGGGAGACTTGTACACCTACTCAAGCTGCTCTCCGGGTATGACAAAGCCTTCCAAGCTGGCCTGGGAGCACACAGCTCTTCAAGTAGAACATTTTGTCAAATGGAGGACAATCTTTTCTGAAGATGGCCTGCTTAAGAAACACATTGTTAATCATGAACCAATAGAATAAAATTTAACAATTATTTGTTGATTGGCTTTGACATGATCTTATTCCTCTACAGGTCAGATTCAATGGTAAAATATGACTGTTCGTCACATCACATTTTTTTTAATCTATGTATTGCACATTTTGTTTTTGTGTAGTAATTGTAACTAGAACCATGGATAGAGAAGCCCGTGCCCAGTGAGCCTAATGCAGATCAGCCAGGACAGAATACAGGTGCTCCGGATTGAAGACAAAGCTACAGAGATTTATTATGATTTGGCTAAATAGGATACAAGTACAAGCAATACACTTCAAAAGGTACGAGCATAAACTCTCACAAAAATACATGACATCTTATACAGTTCTGACAGCTATTCAGACTGCAGGAGGATATTCCTTTGGCAGGAATTAAAACAATTGAGAGATGGTCAGTTTAAAGGGCCAGTCAATTGCAGAGAATGCTCATTGAAGGGTGCAATCCATGAAGAAATGATGATTTGGATATACTGATGAATCCCTGATTAACTCAAGTGTCCAGTTCCATGTAAAACAAAGAGTGCAAGACCAAAAGACGGAAGTGATGATTCCAGACAATGAAGGGCTTGGCTGCCTATATAGAGAGTTAATGAATTCGTATTTGTTGATCCCCCTCTTCCACAGGAGTGGCAAACTCTCAGCCTCAAGTTAAATGAACAAACATCCTGAGCTCACCTTGGTGACACAGACAATGGTTTCGATATTTATCTGTCTTGAGAAATAGCTGGAGGAATCCTGGCTATAATCCTTGTTCCCAAGGGATTATGTTAACTGAGGACATGGAATGGTAGCTGCCTTCTAGATATGTTTTGATACATTCATTTGATACAGTTTGTGAATTCAGGAATTGACACAATACATAAAAGATACAAGTTACACATAAAATCTCAAGTTTATACATTTATTAAAAGGTTTAATTTTATAGAGTTTGTAAGGTACAGCTGCTGCGAGGTCTGTCCCGAAACCTCGAGCAGTTTCGGCATTTCGCAATTTTGGAGCCAGGAAACTTTTAAAAATAAAATAAAATAAGAAAATAATATATTTTGCTTGGAGTCTCTTGGTAATCTAAAAATATACTGTGGGGGCATGGTTTGACATAATTGGAAGATAAAAAATGATCTTAAATTTCAAGGCACCTTGAGCAATCATGGAAAGGGAAAGATTAGTGTCACATATTTCCTTTTGTGTCTGATTTAATGCTGGAAAGATTTAAATCCCAGATTACTTTATTCACATAAATAGTTGCAACAGGTTATTCAGCCTCTTGGATGTTGGGATGAGATACTATCCCTCAGAGCGAGGGAGACTGGAATCATTCAAACCAGCCTAGTGTCTCATATAGGGATTAAGGAAAGTTAGACGAAATCATAGGCACAGAGAAAAAGGAATTGCTGGCTGCCTTCCTACATGCATTCATTGTTTATTCCTGTTAAACTTGTTTCTCCTTTAGCAACTATTTCCTTTCCTCCACCCCTTCTCAAGCCTTGGCAACCATGAAGCCTCTGAAGGAGAGAAAAGATGAGTGACAGAGTGGGCAAGAATGACTTCTGCTCCTGTTGGAACTGATGAGTGATAGCTTTACAAATATCTGTTGAAAGGGTAACTTAAATATTCTTGATCAGGGTAGGAAGCATTCAGCTTTCCATATTTTATTGAATTCCCAGCATTGGCCATGCTGGCTCGGGCAGAAGGGATTAGCAGTTCAACCACCATCTGGAGTGCCACACAATTTGCTGCCCCTAGTACTCACTTAAAATATCTGAGGCCTAGACCCACAGGACACAAAGCTGCATGAAAACTCCATATACTAATTCAGATTTATACAGGTGGAGTATCCCATATCCTTGGGACTAGAAGTGTTAGGGGTATTTAAGATTCAGGATTTTTTTAGGTTTTGGAATATCAATACTTTTCTCTTAGGGCAGTTCCTGTTGCGGACATCTCTGGCACTGAATGTGTTGGTCTGGTGTGGGATTCCCCTGAGAGCATGGCCTTTCTGCTGGTGTACCGTGCGCCTAGTGCACCAGCAGACAGCCTATCCCAGCTGCTCGAGACTGTGTCGGAGTGGTCCTTGAGGTTCCCCAGACTTGTTGTCCTGCGGGACTTCAATGTCCACGCTGATACGGACTCTCGCTCAGCAGCAGCTATGAACCTAGTGTCTACCATGGAGACACTAGGACTCTCGCTCTGTAGTACTGGGCCCACGCATCAGGCAGGACACACGCTAGACTTGATCTTCAGCGCAGGAATTCAAGTGACCCTATTCAAGTGGCCTCTATTTTAGAGGTTCCATGGTCGGATCACTGTGCCCTGAGAGTCAGGCTGGAGCATGCCTACCCACCTGGCAAAGGCGCCGAGCCGATTTGGGCTCGCCCAAGAAGACTTATGGAACCTAGTAGGTTCCAGAATGCTCTGAAGGATCTGGAGCCTGTCAGCGACTCAATCGATGTGCAGGTGGACACGTGGAACATCAGGCTGTCCAATGCACTCGACGAGATCGCCCCTAGATGCCCTCCCCAACCCCGCCGAAATCGGTCTCCTTGGTTCACCGAGGAACTTTGATCGATGAAGCGGGAAAAGAGACGGCTAGAGGGCGTGTGGCGAGAACTTCATGACAGAGCTTCGAGATCAGCTTACAGGGCATTTATGGAGTCCTATGAGCATGCTACCATCGAAGTAAAGCGAGTATACTATGCCTCTTTGATAGCATCCGCCAGCCCACGCCCGGCAAAATTGTTCAGAATAATTAGATCTTTAACAACGGTTCCTACCAACCCAAAAAGTGATGATCAGGCCCCTTCAGCTGAGGCTTTTCAAAGCTATTTTGTTGACAAGATCTCACTACTACCTCCCTGCCAAAATTGATACAATGAGAGAACTTGAGACTCCGTGGCCACTTGCTGGGCCCACCCTCGACCAGTTCATCCCACTGGACGCAGAGGCTGTTGATAGGCTCATAGCTGAAGTTAGACTGACCACTTGCTCCCTCGACCCGTGTCCCTCTTGGTTGGTAAAATCCTGCTTGGAGGGATTACGTGACCCGCTGCTGAAGATAATAAACAGCTCCCTTGAGCAAGGAGTCTTTCCAGAGGGATTAAAAGAGGCGGTGGTCTCTCCTCTGCTGAAAAAAACAGATTTAGATCGTTTGGTTCCCTCCAGCTACCGCCCAGTTTCAAATCTTTCATTTCTGGGCAAGGTGATTGAGAGGGCAGTAGCGGTGCAGCTGCAGCAGTTTCTAGATGACACAGCCGGACTGGATCCTTTCCAGTCTGGCTTCCGTGCGGGGCATGGGACAGAGACTGTATTGGTTTCCATCACGGATCATCTCCGATGCCAGCTTGACCAGGGTGGGTCTGTGCTGCTTGTTTTATTGGATCTCACAGCAGCATTTGACACAGTCGATCACAATCTTCTGACCCACCACCTTGCCGTTGCTGGAGTTAGGGGGACAGCTTTAAATTGGCTGGCCTCCTTTCTTCACAATCGTGGACAGCGAGTAGAGAGGGGAGGCCTGGTCTCTGAGAGATCCCCTCTACATTGTGGGGTTCCTCAGGGGGCCATTCTCTCCCCTCTGTTGTTTAACATCTATATGCGACCACTTACTCAGCTGGTCCAAGATTTCGGGCTCGAATGTTATCAATATGCTGACGACACCCAGATTGTGTTAAAGATGGAGGGCTGACCGGAGTCTGTACCCGACAGTTTTCATCAGTGCCTCGAGGCCATTATTGGATAGTTGCGTTCCAGTAGGTTGAGGGTGAATCCAGCAAAGACGGAGATCCTATGGCTGGGCCGACCGGGCAGTGGGGATATCCAGTTGCCAACCCTGGATGGTGAAGTGCTACGCCCGTCTCTACAGGTAAAGAGTCTGGGAGTCCTCTTGGACCCTTCATTGACGATGGAGGCCCAGGTCTCCGCCGTTACCAAAACTGCCTTTTTTCATCTTCGGCAGGCTAGACGGCTAGCCCCCTATCTGTCTAGGGACAACCTGGCTACGGTGATCCAGGCTACAGTCATCTCGAGACTGGATTACTGTAACGCCCTTTACATTGGCCTTCCTGTGTCGGTGATCCGGAAGCTCAAATTGGTGCAAAATGCAGCTGCCCGGCTCCTTGTGGGAGTCCCGATAAGATGCCACACAACACCAATCTTACGGCAGCTGCACTGGTTACCAATTGAGCACCGGATCACTTTCAAAGTGATGGTGCTTACCTTCAAGGCCTTACATGGTCTAGGGCCGATGTACCTGAGGGACTGCCTCACTCCCTACAAACCCCAGAGATCCCTCCGTTCTGAGGACCAAGACCTACTGGAAGTCCCCAGTTTTAAGACTTTTCATCTAACTGCAACTAGATGCAGAGCCTTTTCAGTAGTGGCGCCATCGCTCTGGAACATCTTGCCACCTGAAGTTCGTGCCTTGCGGGACTTGCTGGCCTTCCGCAGGGCATGTAAGACACACCTGTTTCGACAGGCTTTTGAGTTCTGTTGTTGATGTTTTAAAAGGTGCTTTTAGGATGTTTTTAAGATGTTTTTAAAGATGTTTTTAAGATGTTCTTTAAATTGTTGATTTTAGCCGGTTCTTGTAAGCCGCTCCGAGCCCTAGGGGAGTGGCGGCATATAAGTTTGAAAAATAAATAAATAAATACTTGCATATACAAGTATAATAAAGTATCTTGGAGATGGGATCCAAGTCTAAATATGAAATTCATTTATGTATACATATACATAGCCTGAAGGTAATTTTATACACAATATTCTTAATATTTTTATGCATGGAGTAACATTTGTACACATTGAACCACCAGAAAGCAATAGTATCACTGTCTCAGCCATCCATGCAGATTTTCAACGATTTCAGATTTTTGGAATTTTAGATAAGAGATGCTCAACCTGTATTATATGTGCAGGAATAAATGCATGGCCAGAGGCAAAAGATATGTGGCAATGGAGCTATGCATCCTGGCAAAGGCAAAGATTTCTGAAAGGGAGGCCTTCAGGGCTCAAGGAATGCAGTTGATGAGGTTTTTGATGATGAAACCAAGCATGGGAAACCCCCAGAAGGCCTAAGAACAAGAAGACAGCTATAGTTTCCACATCTAGTTTGACTGTTAGCTCTTGATGGGCCCCTGGTCAGTCAGAATAGATAACGTTGAGCAATTTCAACAGTTCGGTATTGTCTTGATTCTTTCAGGAGAAAATGGTGGTGCAGCGGGTTAAACCACTGAGCTGCTGAACTTTCTGACCAAAAGGTTGGTGGTTCGAAGCTGGGGAGTGGGGTGAACTCCTGCTATTAGCCCCAGCTTCTGCCAACCTAGCAGTTCAAAAACATGCCAATGTAAGTAGATCAATAGGTACCGCTTCTGCGGGAAGGTAATGGTGTTCCATGCAACTCACTGCAGTGACACATATCCATTTTCTACTCTTTGTTGTTTGCATATAGTTGCTTTAGCACTCAAGCTAAATATACATCCATAGAATTGCCACTCCTGCTGGAAGAAGAAAGAGGAAGGCAATTTTTATGAATTCCAATTCTCCCCCTGCCCCCCCCCCCCCAGTCTTGTGAATAGCTGTTCCAAATTATTTGATATCTTCACCCCTACTGTTTGGGAAAGTAAGGTAACCACATCACGCAGAAAATTCTGGAAGGCAATATTCATACCTATCTATCTGTTCTTCCTGAATCCCTCCCCAAGCCCCACACTGTCTTGGAAAATGAACATATATGGGTCATCACCACCCCACTTGCCATGCAAACTAGCTCACATGACAAAAAGTGCTGCTCTTTTGCCAGTTTTACAGTACGAATTGACATCCTTGGTCTCTTTCATGCTACACAGTTATAGCATCATGATTCCACTTTAATTACCATGGTTCAATCCTATGGAATCCTGAAATTAATGGCAATTTCATGAAGAGAATCTAGAATTCTCAATCATAAGGCTCCTTTGTGTTTCACCAAACAACAGGATTCCACAGGATGTAAAAGTAGAATCATAGCACTATAGTTGTGTATAGAATCAATGGGAAGTGTAGCCTACTTTTGGCTGATGAAATATTCAAGTTAATTAGGATTGTTATTATTGTGTGCCTTCTAGTCATGTCAGACTTAGAGTGACCCTAAATGTAATGTTTAGGGCAGGACCTGGGAAAATGACCTTGGAGGGACTCATCCAGCCTGTGGGTCTTAGTTTGGGGACCCCTGCTTCAGAGAAACATGCAACATGGCATTGGAGGATATGGGACTTCAGGAAGAAGGGGAAATTGGCCAAAAGCATGCTCCCCTTCATTTACCTGCTAAATATCTTCCAGAAACAGGATGCATTCCATTTGAGGTAGAGACCTCCTGGATCCAACATATGGTAGTGCAATATTGTTTCTCTGATCCTGATTTTGGAAAACAAAATGACAGAAAATAGATGTGAACTTGCTCTAGGCTGATTAAATCTGTGTGAGGCTTTGAAATTTCACCAGAATGGCAGAAAGGTATGCCATCCTCTATCGCTAATTATTAAGTCAGGGGCTTGTAAACAGCCTCAAGCTATTCCTTCTCTTTTTTCCTGGGGAAATGTTTACATTTTAGCAGTTCCCATAAATAGATGTGGTGCTTGACCATGGGAAATATGAATATGAGCTGATCCAATTTCACAGAAAGTAGCAAAAGAGCAAGAGGTGAAATTTAATATATTCTGGTAGAAGTTATATATAGAACACACCTTTCTGCATAAAAATGTTCATTTGCATTTAATATGTTCAAATCTTAGCATATTCTAAAACAAGAATCAAATGCCAGCAGAGCCACTTTATGTACTCCAAGTACTCTGACTTGTTCCTTTCATTTGGGTAACAGAAAAACCACGGGATGAATATATCTTTTCCTCCATTTTCATACGTTTCGTACTTTTGTTTACAGTCAGCCCTCCTTATCCACATATTTTGTATTCACAGGTTCAACCACCCACAGCTAGATTCCCCCCACCCCAAAGAAAAGCTTGATTTTTCCCTCTGAAAGAAACACTATTCTAATGTACTGTCATGGTTTCTCTTGGGAATTTTACTTATGCTGAGATACAACTCAGTAGATCTTTAGAAAATATTGGATATTGGATATGCTAGAGATTGGGCTTGAGTAAAAAGGAGGGTATGGGAAAGTTTTTTTTAGTTTTTTTTTAACTACATCTCCTCAATCCTTTCAAACAACATAGCCATGATGACTCCAGTCATGATGGGAGCTCTAATCCAAAAATTAGCTTTTCCAATCTCTGTTTAAAAGTATGTACTCTTTGAATGTGCCAGTAATATCAGTGGAAAATGTCCTATTTCCAGTTCAGCAAGGTGGTGGTTAGAATACAAGAGCTGTCAAGCAGTTCATTCAGTTGCATCCATAAGAATGAAAGGAGAAGTAAGAGGGTGGTTAAAACAGAGTCATAAATTATGGTCAGTTCAAGGTCAGGAACATGGAAATTATTGCTAGCTGCCAAGGAGGATGGTTGAAAGCAACAAAGCTTGAAGGAAGTGGATGTGAGATTTTTCGTCAGATATTTCAATATCTCAGGTGGCTAATTAGGTCAGTGGCTCCTGCTTAATAATGGCTAGAAATCACATAATCTCTCTTTGTCTTTTCATCACCCAATGAATAACGGCAACGGGTTTGCTGCAATCTCCTGCTGGGAAGCAGAAACCTCTTCAACCTGTTTCCTCTCCTCCCACCAGCTCTTCAATCTCAGAAAAACTATCATTATCAGGAGCTGCACATTCCTGGAAATTTGCATCCTCTTTGTCTGAACCTTCCAATTCCAGTTATAACAAGCTTCAAGCCCATCTCCATGTTCAGAAGTTGGCCAGCAAGACAACTAAATCTTAGTGTCCTTTTGCACTATTCAGTTATAGCAATATGACTTTACTTTAGATGCTGTAGCAACTTCCTATGAAATCTTGTGGTGTGTAGTTTAGTGAGGCATTACAGCTATCTGGATGAGAATTTTACATACCAAAAAACCCCCAAAAATCCCAGGATTTCACATGGCAGTTAAGGTAGAATCATAATTCTATAATTGTGTAATGTCATCCCTTACTGATGGAACTGGGTTTCCCACTATTTCTGAGAGCAGAATGACACCCGGTACCTACTGCCATAAGCTGCTATTTCACTCAGCAGCTTTCAGTTTCTGCTTCTACATTATATTTTAGTGATGTTTTGTTATGATATCTAGGTTTGCACTAGTACTCCAGTCCACAAAAGCTTTAACAGGTATTTAGTTTTATCATTCAGTTATTCTAAGGCTCTATTGTGTAAATTGCTTTTTTATTTATCTCGTTAGTCATCTTGTAATTTTTCATTTTTTCCAAGGCTTGATATAGATATGCTCACAGAAACTGTCTTAACCTCTCATCCCTTAAACATGTTTCTTGGTAGAGCAATGGAAGAAACTAATTTGTTGCTATGTAGGGTCATCAGACTAAAAACTGGAGAATGGTTGTATAGAATAAGAATTTTAAGCAGATGTTGTATCACCCAACTAGGCGACAAGCAACATCTGCTGAACCTCTTTCTTCTGCACAACTATTAAAGGTACATGAGCCATCTCGAGTTTTCAATCTGGCAACGTAATCAGCTACCACTGCTGTTCCAACATTTTTTATCTAGACTTCTAAAACTGGAGCAGGCTTGAATCCAACAAATCTTAAGGTTAAGTTCACTAGGGGAATTCTGCTGATGTGTCACTGTAGGTGTTTTGCCTCTGGACCAAGATGAGTTTGCATTTTACGTACAAAGTCTTCCCACATCTTTGGAAAATAGCCAAGAACAACAAAAACTAAATTAATGTTAATTGCACTGATGTTACTACTTGTTTTCTAATATGTTATTTGTTTCCATGCAAAATCAATCCATCCATCCATCAAACTCTTTTTCTTTCTCTCTCACACACATGGCACTGACATTGAATTTTTGTGGGTATATATGAAAGAGATTGCTTGCATATTTTGCATGGGGATGGTAATTCAGTTAGGGTGTGTGTTCTGTTTTCAAACTTAAAAACACAACTTTATGTTGCATTGCCAAATTCCATAAAGCCCAGGGGCTACTATGGGTGAAATCCAATACCATCCTCTCACCTGATGTGCTCCATTTGTGAGTCAGAAGACCTACTCCCTTCTCAAAACATCTCAAGCCAAATTGTTGACTCCATAACTGAAAGCTAAAATCACTCCCCTTTCTCCTTCCTTGGTCTTTTATGATACCTTGCCTGATGAAGATACCTAAAGAACTGAAAACATTACATATCTCTGTGTCCCATTCTGGCTAGCCTAATAAAGGCATTACTATCACAATGTGGCTTTTGGCATTTTTTCTGGTCAATATGGCTATTTCTGCTATCAGTAAAAACAAAAATTAATAACAATAAGCCATCTGCTTTGTCTAATGTCAGATTACTGATCCATTTTGTCATAATTCCTTCTATTCTGATCAGCAGTATGACACAGTATGGCTCAGTTATCCATGAATTGATACCCTGCTTCACTTACTGATCCAAAAAAAAAAAATACCCCCACCCAAAGTGTTTATGGCCCTCTCTAAGTCCTCCAGAGTGATTTGACACAAGGATAGTCAAAATATTGGGTTCACTATTATCCATGATTTCAGTTGTGTATGTGTCCCAGAATGTATCTCTCATGTATACACTGGACGGGTGGTGTCTCATCAGAGCCGGCCCTGGGTATTTTTCAAGTGTAGGCAAACAGAATTTTGGCACACCCCCCCCCCCCCCAAACCAATTACTGAAAAATAAAAGCATTGGATAAGCGAAAATATTGGATAATAAGGCGGGATTAAGGAAAAGCCTATTAAACATCAAATTACATTAAGATTTTACAAATTAAGCACCAAAACATCATGTTTTACAACAAATCAACAGAAAAAGTAGTCTCGACTGCGCCCCCGTATGTTTTGCGCCCGAAGCGACTGCTTAATTCGCCTCATTGTTGGACCGGATCTGTGTTTCATACTGTACAATCCTACAGACTCTCATATTCCACACCAGAGATGCTGATAGTTAAGTAGTAAGAGATCTAAATTAAATTGTTATAGTACCCATGGTAGAGATTTTTAAATAGTGTTGGCTGGAAACCAGTAGCATGCATAAGTTAATGACAGAACAAAGTGTTTCAGTTTGTTGGAATGGCAGCTTGTTCCTTCCTTCCTTGTTACTATCTTCCTAGAACAGAACCTTCAGGAGAGGACAAATGGAATGATTATAGATTTTATTATTAACATTTCAGATCCTTTTCTCTTATCTACACATAATATCTATCTACACATATGACTTTCTTTGCTCAGGGGTAATAGTCTCTCATTCTGGATTGCAGGTATGGATTCGTAACTGTCACGACCCGGCTGCAGGGCACCAATAACCATACACAGAGGCCAGAATCTATCTAATATCTTTATTGAAGGAGTATATAAAGTTAATAAAAACAAGTGTAGAAAATAGTCCAGAATTAGACCTTTCAGGAAAGGTCAAAATTAGTCCAAAGAAACAATGTCCAATATGAAATATTAAGGTCCAAAGTTGTAATCCAATAACCGAAACACTCACTTTGCCAGGCAAAGTGAGGGGAGATGACAAGGTCCTTTAGTCCAAGAACTTAACGAGGCTAGGAAGTAACTTGACTCTCGGAAAAAACAAGGCTTGAATACAAGACAGCAAGGAACGAGGAACAAGAACAAGATCCGTGGTATTTACTTGGCAAAATCCGGGAAACAAGGCAAGGCTGGGTCTTGGAAAGCAAGGCAAAATCCGGGAAACAAGGCAAGGCTGGGTCTTGGAAAGCAAGGCAAAATCCGTGGAAGAACAAGGCTGGAAAACGAAGGCTTGAATCAGGAAACAAGGCTTGGAAGCGGAGTAGCTGTCCACACACACTACTCCAGTTGCTGACGAATTGACTCCGCAAGATGCCTTTGTGGGTAAAACACCTAAATAGGGTCTAGTTTTCCCACCAAAGAGCAGTTCTCTGGGGAACTAGAAACGAAAGCTAATCTCTGAGTCCAGATGCATGACTCCTTAAGGTTTCCCATGGAAAGCAGGCTTAATCAGCTGAATTCTTAGCAGCTATCCTAGCACTCCTACGAGAGGCCGCTTGAACTGCTCTCTGATGTTTACAAAACTCGTGGCGAGAAAACACAGGAGATTTAGACTCAGGGCTTGTTTGACAGATTTCTGGAAGACAAATCTCTTGCAGGTGCAAGGTTCCCAAATCTGGCTGGGAAGGTTCCAATTCTGACTGAGACGGTGAAAAACCCAAGTTCTCCTCTTCATCTGGGACTACAGTGCCATGAACGGGACTACATGGCCCATGACTCATCACAGTAACCTAGATTAAGGGATCTGTAATTGCTCCAGATTCACTGCTGCTATAGAGTCATGTTTGTGGCACTATTGCCCTCTAAGCTACTTTACTAGGTAGCAGTCACACCAAAGAGCAATAGAGTAAAAGTCAATAGGGTGAAATTTCCATACCCCTATCACCAGCACATGCCACTAAGTACAATAGGCAGTGTAGAATATGGATTGTAGCTTCCACCAAACAGGACGACTGAGGAGGATTCATCTCAGTATTTTCATTTCATAATTTACAGATGGTAGAATATTGTCCCCCCCCCCCCCCAATCAATGGTGGGGCAACAAATAGTCCACAGCCCATAAGTCATATGCAGTCCACCTGTTCCACTTCTGTTGCATTCCATTTCTATGGCCCTTTAGACTGTTGGTCTTTTTCTGAACAGGAGACTTGGGGGCTTCCAGGCATTGTGATTGTACTTTCACACAATTGGACACTTGTGTATTACCCACTTATGCCCAGCATTGGTTAAAAAAGAGGTTTTTTTAAAAAACAACAAAACAAAACAAAAAACTACACTGAAGTGGACTTTTGTTCACTTCTGGTTTGACTCAAAAGAGTGATGTAGCCCATATTTGGACCCTGAACTTGACAAAGTTGCCCAGACTTGTTGCCCCACCTTTGCTAATATTGGCCACCCAGATGGTATTGGACCACAGCTCTATTATTCCTAGCTATTAGTGGACAAAATCTGAGATTGTAATCCAAGGTCAATAGAGCCAAGGATGGGAAAGGTGGTTTTGTTATCAGGAGTGTCAAATTTGAAACACAACTTTCCAATATAAGCCTCTGATCATTGCTGGGCTGGTTCCTCTTGCACTGTAAGCATAAGAATGCATTTCTTGAAATGTATTCCTAAAATGCCCAACACCACTTCCAAGGCTTTATATTTCAAAAGAAGATAGGTGATACCTGATCAGGGAAATGAAAATTTCCATCAATTTTCCATCAAGGAATCCCTACTAGTGTGTCCAACAAAGGAAGCTAAAAACCACCACTTATGTGAAAAGGGGGCAAAGGGTTGATCATACACATTGTTGCATTTTCATAGGATTCGACTGGAATCCTCCCCTAAAATTTTTGTCTTCCATACCTTTTTATGATTTGTAGTAAGGGGTGGATAACACTTAATATTTTAAAAATCCTTTTGATTTTCATGGAGGTATGGGGTTTCATGAAGGTATGGAGTGAATTACAGTGGAAGCCATTAAAGAAGCCACTGAGCCACTCTCCATTCAAGGAGGCTCCCTTACTGGGTGTCATATGGGTGGCTGCTCTTGCCCATGCTTTAGTTCTTTGGCAGTGGCTGGGTTGATTAATACTTTATATCTGTAATGATAATATATACCAGCTTTTGAAAGCAGGGTAACATTTATTTATTTATTTACAGTATTTATATTCCGCCCTTCTCACCCTGAAGGGGACTCAGGGCGGATCACATTACACATATAAGGCAAACATTCAATGCCTTGACATAGAACAAAGACAGAAGACAAACGCAGGCTCTGAGCTGGCCTCGAACTCATGACCTCTTGGTCAGAGTGATTGGTCTAAGCTGGCTGCAGCTGACTGCTCACCAGCTTGCGCCACAGCCCAGCGCAATAAAGAGATAAACATAATTATCTCTTTATTATACTTGGATACATGAACTACGGATGAGAGATATCGTCCTGCTTGTGGCTGAAGTGAGGTGGGAACTACTAACATTCTGCAAGCCATTGTAAGTTACCACCCCAAAGTGCTTGTATCTGACGTTTTCAGAACAAGGCTGACTTCCTGTTCTTTCTGCTACTGTGAAAAATATTGCCTTCATGTATCACAAAACCAGTTCCATAGCCAGAACTATTTCTGGAACCGTTTTTAATCAGGTAGGTTGGACTATATATACAAGAACTGGGCACCTTTCTTTAACTTGGCTTATACCCATCTAGAGACACTCTTCCAAGTTCGTGACAATGAATTTCCTCTTTGTCCTTTAGAGTTCCGCCTCCATCTTAACTTTTTTTCTGCCATGTTTCCATATGAGACTTTGACTTGGCTCAATTGGAATAGGACCAGGGTTGGTCAAGACATTTTGATATCTGGAATGATGGATCAAATGATGTCCCTGCCCAGAGATTGGGAATGTTGTTTAATCGACTGCAATTCCTGGACTCTTCTAACCAGAAAGGCTAGAGGTCAAGGAGGTAAAACATAATGCCTCTGCCCAACACCTCAGTTCCACACCTTGTAACATTTATGTTGCCTAGAAGTGGCACTCACTCTAACATTAGAGTCAAACCAAAAGACAATTGATGCAAGAATTGTCCTTTCTTTCATACACCATTCACATAACTTTGCTCTAGGTAGTCATTTTCTTACATTTAGTATAAATCTCTTAAAGGTCCTCTCTAAGCTTTTCTAATTGCCTGAATCTTATGCATATGTGAATGCTTGCTGCTCCATTTTAGGTTGAGCCCTGGAACCTGTTCTCTGTTGGAGTAGGCGACAAACTGATTTTATTACTGGAATCTAAGCCAAAGGCTGAGAGATAGCAGAAAGCGTCACCGTAATCTGTTATCACATTGATTACATCCATTGTGCCCTTGAGCGACCTGACAAATTTGCTTTCTTTTCCACATTTATTCATCTTCCATAAATGAGTGACTCAGCAAGTTTTTGTGAAAACACCCTGAGCTTCGAGAACGATTTTATTGCAAGGTGACCATAGATATATCCTTGAACTGTCTGGAAAGAGCAAATAGGATCCTTTCAGCTAGGATCTCTGCATAGTTTACAAGGAGTTTAAAACTGAGGAATGTTCCAAGCTTAAGTCCCCATTCCCACCCAAAGCAATTAGAATCTATCAGAGAGAAGCATCTCATGGTTTCAATATGTCATTGCTTCTTGGTTCATATTGCGAAGCCATTTTAAAATTTCTACTAGGCCAGAAGTAAGAGCCAGCCAAAAAACAACAGTACAATACAAGATATAAATATATCTGTAACTGGGTATTGCATAATTATATACTCTCTTGTGTACTTATCTCTTTTTTTACTTGAAAACTCCATTTTATTTGCTTTTAGATTTTTTTTAAAGGCTCCTGAAAGTCAATGTGGTATAGTGACTTGAGCACTGAGATATGACTCTGGAGATGAATTCCCTCTCAGCTGTGGAAACTTATTTGATGACCTTGGGCAACTCACTCTCTCTTGGTCTCAGGTCAGCAATGACAATCTGGTCTAAAGAAATCTTGCCATCGATCTGATCCAGGGCCGGCCGGAGATAATTTTTAATGGGAAGCGGGGGTGCTGAAAAGCGCCCCCGCCACCGGCCCCGCCTCCCGCGCCCTGGCCCCGCCTCCCACGCTGCGTGGGAGGCGGGGCCATGGCGATTAGTGAGGGGGCGGGGCCACAGTTGGCCCCGCCCCCGCCCAGCGTGCCCTGGCCCCGCCTCCCACGCTGCGTGGGAGGCGGGGCCAGGGCACGCTGGGCGGGGGGGGCGGGGCCAGAGTTGGCCCCGCCTCCCACGCTACTCCCACTCGCCCGTCTGGCCTTCCTAGCAGGCCAGAAAGCAGCGGAGGTCCCTCCAGGCCGCAATCGCGGCCTGGAGGGACCTCCGCTGCTTTCTGGCCTTCTAGGAAGGCCAGACGGGCGAGCGGGAGTAGCGTGGGAGGCGGAGCCAGCTCTGACGCCGCTCCCCCCCCGCCCAGCGTGCCTTGGCCCTGCCTCCCACGCAGCGTGGGAGGCGGGGCCAAGGCACGCTGGGCGGGGGGGGAGCGGCGTCAGAGCTGGCTCCGCCTCCGCTACTCCCGCTCGCCCGTCTGGCCTTTCCTACCAGGCCAGAAAGCAGCGGAGGTCCCTCCAGGCCGCAATCGCGGCCTGGAGGGACCTCCGCTGCTTTCTGGCCTTCTAGGAAGGCCAGACGGGCGAGCGGGAGTAGCGTGGGAGGCGGAGCCAGCTCTGACGCCGCTCCCCCCCCGCCCAGCGTGCCTTGGCCCTGCCTCCCACGCAGCGTGGGAGGCGGGGCCAAGGCACGCTGGGCGGGGGGGGGGAGCGGCGTCAGAGCTGGCCCCGCCTCCCACGCTACTCCCGCTCGCCCGTCTGGCCTTTTCAAGCAGGCCAGACGGGCCAGGGCGCACTGGGCGGGAGGCGGGGCACCGTCAGGGCGGTGCCCCGCCTCCCGCCCAGCCTGACGGCGCCCCCCCGGGCCTGCGCCCGAGGCGGCGGCGTCAGCTGCCGCATGAGTGGGGCCGGCCCTGATCTGATCGCACACAAGAACAACAAGAACAGATAACTCCCAAGCAAAATGCAATGCAAATTTAGTCTCTAATTTTCTACCTTGAAATGGTTACAATTGAGAAACATTTTTCCTGATGGCATGTCAGAGTGATGATAAAGCCATTATAGGTTTTAGTCCAAACTTTGAAGAAACTATCTAAGATGTGAAACCCTCTAAATAGTTTCAGCATCTAGAGTAGCTTCTTTAAATTTGGGCTGAAACCAAAAGTGGATTACCCAACTGACATGGAAGCCATGTATTGGCACACACTGAGCCATGCAATGTACTTCACTCTTAACAGTATGCTGGAATCGCAGTTCAGTGAAGGCAATTCTTAAGAAGGATGGCTTTAGTTTACTCCAGTGGTTCTCAGCTTGTGGGTCCCCAGATATTTTGGCCTTCAATTCTCAGAAATCATAACAGCTGGTAAACTGACTGGGATTTCTGGGAGTTGTAGGCCAAAACACCTGGGGACCCACAGGTTGAGAACCGCTGGTTTAGTCAGACATCTGGCTCTAAAATGTTTGGATTTTAAAAAGGGGAACCATGGGGAGAAATTTGTGCTACTGATTGACTGCAGAGACCTTCTTGAATCAGTCCAAATAGCCAGTCTTGTAATTGCCTCTTACTGCCTCATCACACTAGAGCATAAATCCACTTTAAATCCGATTTCTGCCTCCTGCAGAATTCTCTCTTTTCTTTTTTTTTTAGTTTGGCCCAGGACTTGCTGGCTTAGCTGTTTAAAACCTCCTCCCTAAAGTGGATTTTAAGTGTCATTTATATTGTAAGCCAGGGTTGCTAAAGTGAAAACGGGGAATTCCTCCTGTCCCTGAACTGCTATGTAGAAGAGGGACTTTCTGGAGGTGTTTCTCATCACACAACCAGGTGACAAGCAATGGCTGCATAAATTCCTTCTTCATTTAAGGGACAGGAGTATTACAACTTTCATTCAAGCAGCCCTAAGCTGTTTGAGTCCCATTTGGGAGAAAGGCAGGATATAAAAGTAATCAAAGGAATAAATTAAAATGAATACACAATTTGCCAATGTCAAAGAATAGGCAGGCAGCCTGTGACAGAGTTCAGAAAAAAAATCCTTTGTATTCACCACTCTCTTTGAACATGTGTGTCATTTTTTAAAAAGTACAGTGTACTCAAATATCAAACACACTGCAATCATTAACCAGCATTATGTGATCTTTGATATGATTCTGCTTAGATATCATTCTTGTTTGTTTCAGGCAATAGGTATGCTCATTTCTGTCCCCACTCAGAAACCCTTTTGTTATCTTTGTTTGAAGAGTTTTGTGAAACTTAAGAGTCTTGAATTCTTTTTGGGCTTACTAATATATTTTGGGTTCAGTCCAGAAACAATTACTCATAAATTTGTTCTATCCTCGTGAGAATGCGTACTTAGAACAGATCTACTAAAGTCAATGTGTTTGTCACAACTAATGCATGTCTGATTCCCATTTTCTCATGGCTGAACATGAGTTTCCCTTTCAAAATTGCATGGTTCTGCAAATTAAAAAAAGGAAACAAATAGGAAATGAGAAAAGTTAATTACTTATAGGATGGACTTTCTCTGGCTACTACCTGAAGTGGAATGCCAGCTATTTCTGGGAAGGAGAATCAAGCTGGCTAAAAAAACCACCCCAGCCCAAATAAACATAATTGTCAGGTAGGACAGGCCAGAAGTGTTCAGCCTCATTGCACGCACGCACACACACACACACACACAAATGCATTTCAGAAGTGTGGTGAGTAGACCGTAGATGGGAGTTACCCTTTTTTAAAACCTACTGCCCACCTATACTTTGCCAATAAATTTAGGAATTATATATGATGATGTTGTGCAGTAAATGGAGCTTTCACTCATGTTTGGGGAAAGCTTCAATTCACATTAAAAGGTAGTTAGGCGATAATCTCCTTAGTCTGCAAAAGCTCATGTAACCAACTTTGTGGGGCACATGTACACTGACCACTTAATACAAAACCACCCTAGATCAGTTCCATGTCTGCTAAATGCTACACAGAGCTGACCTGGGCTAACATGGGACAAGGCCACCTTAATCCTTTACCCATGTTAACCAAAGTTGGGAGATACTCTGAACTCTGGTCCAAAATTTGGGCACCCTCTGTCTTTGGGCCCATGTAAACAACTATACTGGTTCCAAGATGGGACTGGGTTTAACTATTTTCACTGTGTTTCTCCAGCTACAACATATGTCCTACTAATTGGCCATTGCCTGCAATGATGTTGGACAAGGCGACAGGGTGATTGGGGAAGAGAGTGGAGAGAGATGGGCCAATTCCTTCTATCCACCCTTTCCCTCCTCACCCAGAGACCACCATGACATGAACAGAAGGGACCAGAAAGAGTGGTCATTCGGTGGTGCTGAACCAAGTTTCGTGCTGCTGGGTGGTTGGGATTCCCTCCTGCTTCCAGTATGGATGTGGAGGGGTGCCAATGTAACTTATCCTGGGGCTGATTTGGTGAACACCAATCTGGATTGGCCAGGGATAGTGAATCAGTATAATCCACCTGTTTACTTAGTCTCTAAAGCAGGCCTGCACAACCTGTGATCCTCCAGGTGTTTGGGCCTCCAACTCCCTGAAGCCCTAGCTAGCTTGTTCAATGGTCAGAAATTCTGGTAGATGAAGTCCAAAACAATTGGAGGGCTGCAGGTTGTGCAGGCCTGCTGAAAGATGCTACAAAATTCCTTTGCATGCTGTATGCTCTATTGTGAGAAACATAATGAGAGGCTGGAAATCATAATATTAGATTGTTGCAGCAACAAAAGCAGTTACTTTACCCTCTGCTTAAGAATGGAAAATGGAATGCTGGTGGACAGCAAAAGAGATTTAAAGATGGGCTTAAAACTAACCTTTAAAATGTGGTATAAAGACAGGGAACTGGGAAGCTCTGACCCTTGAGCATTCTTACTGGAGGTCAGCTGTTACCAACAATGCTCTGGATTTTGAAGAGGCACGAATAGAGGGCAAATGAGAGATATGTATCAAGAGGAAAGTGTGTCAAGCAAACTCTTGTCAGGACTGCCTTCCATCTGGAAATCTATGTCCTTATTGGGAAAGACCACATGGATCCAAAATAGGTCTCTAAAATCATTTATGGACTCACCGCCAAGACTCTACCCATGGAAGACAATCTTGGCCATGAGGGATTGCCTATGAGGCACATTAAATTAGTATGTTTTATTTGGCACAAATTTTCATGGATTGCAGTTCAATTTATCAGTTGCATGGAGTTCTGCATAATTTGTCAGATATTTGCTTCCATGACTGGATAGAAGGAGGATGGAGGGGAATTGAAATATTAAAGGTGGAAATTGTCATCATTATCTTAGTACTTCTCCTTTGAAAACAATAGTTGGGAGTAGCATGAATGATCCTTAACAAACAGTAGCTGTGATTTAGCATGATTAAGGACCTCATCACACACATTCGCCTCCCCATTTCTCTGCACTGCCAAAACGGAGTCCCATGGAAGCCCTCATATGACGCAAGGCCACTTTTGGTGATTGTCCATGGGACTCCTTTGCAGCAGGGAAACGGAGGGAAGACTGCATTTTCAGGAGTCAGGTGAGAGAAGACGGATAGAAGCAAGGATAGGCAGACAAAGAACATGTGATGGAAAGACACTGGACCTCATTGGTAGGAGTGAAAGAAAATGGTTCCCTCTGCTTTTCCTTGCTTTCCCCCATTTTCTCCCACCTTATGTGATGATGTCCTAAGATATGGGTATGCTTGCCAGTCAACATAAGTAAGTTGCTGTTTTGTTTGAAAAAATGTGGGAGTATGTAATGACCAAGACTGCATTCTCATGCATATTTTCACAAAAATCAATTCTGCTGCATTTAAAATGGTATACTCTCAAGAAAGTATACAATGAAACACCTTATGAGTGATTTCCATTGAATGGTCCTCATTTATCTAAATGAATCATTTTTAAAAATAAAATAAATCCACAGTAATGCTTTTTCTCTGGAGCTGTGTCAGGTGGCACAATGCTATAAGCAAATCTCATTTTAGTTTGCTTTCCATGACTCTAGATGTTATTTGGCATAGAAATCCTTTGTTCATGTTCTCTTACCTCTCTCTCCAGACCCTGGGTCTTCTCCTTTCTTGGTGACAAAATTCCAATGATTGCCAGAAATACTCCATGTCCATTTCAGATCTTGCATTGAGACAGATGAAAGAGGGACATTCTATCTCTATTAATAAACTGATGTGAGCAATAAGAACCCTGGGTTATCCTAATGTCAAGAGAAACTGGCACAACCATCCAACTGGCACCCTGCAGCATTGTAATGAAGAGATGCCTATATCTCACTGTACAATGTGGAATATAGGGCTACCAATGTTATACAAGAGTATTGTGGGAATCAAAATCTTACCAGGGGTACATCTACACTATAGAATGAAGGCAGTTTGAACCTCTTTAAGTACCAAAACTCAATTCTATGGCATCATGGAAGTGGTAGTTTCACAAGCCTTCTCTGCCAAAGAGTGCTAGTGCCTCACAAAACTACACATTCTTTGATTACATTGCAATAAACTATGGTAGTTAAAATGGTGTCAAGTTGCATTACTTCTACAGTGTGGTTGCACCCCAAGATGAGTTCCGTCCTTGCAGCTTCTTCTGTCAATAGCACCCTCTTAACCCTTCTTAAACTAGGTAGTGCTTCCAAGACATTGCAGTTTTAGGAAGCTGGAAAATTATGGCCACAATACTCTTTTGGTTAAGTGATACATTGAGACTGGCAGTTAGAAAAACTCCACAAGGTAATGCTGCAACTGTTTTTTTCCTGTTTTTCTGCAATCAGAGATGTGTCTACACTATAGAATTAATGCCATTTGACACCACTTTAACAGCCATGGCTCAATGCTATGGAGTCATGGCAGTTGAGTTTTGGTGTGGCACTCTTTGGCAGAGGAGGTGAAAGACTGCGTAAGACTGTAGAACAGATGCACCCCAGGAGAGTGCTGTAGTCATAATTCCCCTATCGCCCAGTTTGCAGATCCTTGGAAACATTGGGTTGAGACACAGCCTGACTTAAAAGGTAGGTACTGGGGACTCATGTTCAGTCACTAACAATCATAAACAGGAAAATCTTAAATCCCATTTACAATCTCATAAATACACAGCAGGGTGTTCAGTCTGATTCTTCAAAATGTGTTATTTTGCAGAAAATAGAACATGTAAGAACTACGAGAACAACCTTGCTGGATCAGACCAAAGGCTTATTTTCCCTAGTGTTATGTTCCCACAGTGCCCGTATGAAATGCACATGAGGGCAGCATGTGCGTCCTCCCACTCAGGTTTCTTAGCAACAGACACTGAGCAGCATATTGCCTCTGATTCTGGAAGTAACACATTATCAGTCTGACAAGTACTAGCTGATGATAGTCTTCTCCACTATGATTTCTTTTTCCCAATCTGTGTCCAAATTGAGGGGGCATTTTATATACATAAAATACTTCTGAAATAATTTTAGGCAAATTACAATGAGTATCTAATTCCCATCAAATTGTAGTCTGTAATGGGGATATATGGCTGTGTGGTAGGGCCCTGAGAGTCTACTGTATTTGGAACTCAAAACTAAAACTTTCCCTCCTAACCTTTGGTTAATGCCTCTTAGAAAATCAGAGGAACATGCTGCCTACGTGTCTTTATGTAGACACTGGTATACATCAGAAAAGTGTATCTTGTTTAAAACTTTAACTATAATGACAGCTGGCAGCTTCTACAGCATAACTCAGTTCAGGTTGAATGACTGCATTTCTGGAAGATGGATAATGTGGCATTTTGTGTTTGTGGCCCATCACATACTACTTAATCTGGGATTTTTTTTATTTTTTTTTAGTATTTGGGAACTCAAATTATCATTGTTCACTGACTGATCATTTGCTATTGCGAATTTCTATGTGTTAAACTATTTTGAAGTATGCCATGTAAGAGCCCCCTACCATTACAGATAAGCTAAGGGGGGGGGGGGAGGTGTTAGGTAAAAGCAAATGAGAGTTGGCTAAGTGGCCAGCCTTCCTTCTATCAGATCCTGGAAACTTATTTTTAAAAGTACAGTATTTGCTACTCCCAATAATTAGTTGTACAAAAGCAGTTTTAAAGCAAACAATTCTTCACTCTCCATTTTTGCAAAAACATAAATAATTTTAGTTATATTTTCCTTTAAAAAGCTGCTGATCTGTAATACAAATTTTCCTCCTGTCCTCCTTGTTGTCTCTTCAATATTAAGAAA
Source organism: Anolis carolinensis (assembly GCF_035594765.1). NCBI lineage: Eukaryota > Metazoa > Chordata > Lepidosauria > Squamata > Anolidae > Anolis > Anolis carolinensis. The sequence goes on along the minus strand of NC_085842.1, from coordinate 60,679,006 downwards.
GCAGCAGGAGGCAGCAAAATGAGGCAGCAGTTATGATGCTGTTGCTCTACTATCCTGTGAGTTAAATTCCATAACTACAATGAGTTACAGTTATAGGAGGGGCACTGCTCTTCAATAGAGTAACATAGGGTTCTTCTGCACAGGCACTAAAATCCAATTTGAAGCTGAGTCAAGGTCAGGGTGTCTACAAAACATATACCCCAATGTTCTTTGCAACATACACCCTGTCAGAAACAGCATATTAAAAACTCATTGGAAATTCCATAAAATCCACTGAAGCCTCTCAATGATCCTATGCAGAGCAGGAATCTGAGGTCAAAACATATAGCCTTTGTGAGGACAGGGCTAGTGTTGAAGCTTTCAGAGAAAAAAACTGGATACATAGTTCAACTGACAGTTAAATAGTCACCTCCTCTCAGAAAGGAAACCGCAGCGTTCTCATGGGAATGCTCACTTTCCTTTCTTGCTTTGCCCTGCTTCCCTCCAGTGTTGATTCTCATTGATCAGTCTTATCTTCTTATCAATGCATCTTGCCGGAGGAGGCAGGAAAAATGCTCATTTAATCAGATCAATCTGCAATCAGTTGATCTTTGTGACCACTGTCCAGCTTGGAACTGGTTCATGGCATGCTTATGTAGAGACTCCCACAATGAACCAATTCCTTTACATCTATGCTCTGGATTGGCTTAAATGGCTCAACAACAACAACAACAACAACAACAACAACAACAACAACAACAACAACAACAACAATAATAATAATAATAATAATAATATAATAATAATAATAGAAAAAGGTTTGGATAATTGATGTCGCCATACCAGGTGACAGTCGCATTGATGAAAAACAACAGGAAAAACTCAGCCGCTATCAAGACCTCAAGATCGAACTTCAAAGACTCTGGCAGAAACCAGTACAGGTGGTCCCAGTGGTGATCGGTACATTGGGTGTCATACAATGTTGTTGTGTCAATAATAATAATAATAATAATAATAATAATAATAATAATAATAATAATAATAATAAACTTTATTTATGTACCACCATATCTCCTCAAGGGACTCAGAGCAGTTTCCAGCATAACGGAAGACATATTCTCAGTTAAAACATAAAGCAATTAAAACACTTATACACATAAACAACAATGCATAAAACAGATAATCATAAAAACACATAACCAAGAATTAAAACCTAATGTCAGGGCTCCATCAATAAATCCGGATATAGTGGCCAGGAATTAACATTGGTGTGGCCAGCTATAAAGTGCTAGACGTTCTAGGTGCTGCAATACAGTGTGGGCAGGGATGGATAAGCAAGGGCATAGCTAGAGGGTCTAAGGAGATCTATTCAAAGATTTGTTTAAACCACCAGGTTTTCAGCTCCTTACAAAATGAAGATATAGCAGAAGCTTGCTTAATCTCTCTAGGAAGGGCATTCCAGTGCTGAGGGGCCACCATCAAGAAGGCCCTTTCCCTCTTCCCCTCCAACCGTGCCTGTGATGGTGGCAGGAGCAAGAGGAGGGCCTCTTCGGAGGATCTTAGGGCACACACAGGTTCATGGGAGAGATGCGATCATGGAGATAGGTTACGCCTGAACAGTATAGGGTTTTATAGGTCATGACTTGCACCTTGAATTGAGACAGGCAGCTTATTGGCAGCCAGTGGAGCTGTTTTAATAGCGGTGTCATATGCTCCCTATAATTGGCTCCAGTTAAGAGCTTGGCTGCTGATCTCTGAACCAGTTGGAGTTTCTGGGCTGTTTTCAAGGGCAGCCCCATGTACATTACAGTAATCTAATCTGGATCTAACCAGGGTGTGGACCACCGTGGCCAAGTCAGACTTCTCAAGATATGGTCGCAACTGGTGCACAAGTTTTAGTCGTGCAAAAATCCTCCCGGCCACCACCACCACCTGTAAAAATAACCAGTTATTTTACTTACTCCTTATATCTCATTACTTCCTAGCTTTGTTTCTACTATTATTGCTACTACAGACTTACAATATTACATGGTTAGAGTACACTTTTGCTGTAAGGCTATATTCTTTAAAGGAGAAAAAAAAAGAATTCTTTTCCACTTATTAGCTATGTCTCTTGCTTTTTGGATAGCTGATTTGAATTTTATTTCCAACACGATGCTAGGGCCTTAGAAAGCCTTGCACTTGGGAACCATTTATAATATCTAATAGAATCTACAAACAATACAATGTATTCTCCTTAACCAGAATATAGTGGCATTTCATTTGTCAAAACTAACATGCCCAAATGTAAAAGCACACACTAACAGAAAAATAAAGTCCACGAAACAGAGTTTTGATGAACATAAGTCTGTCTCTCACACCATATCAGTGTCCTTGTTCCATACCAAGAAATCCACTCTAGCCTCAACATTCCAGACACCTCATACATCTCTGTTGTACAACCAATACTAGGAAAAATAAATTGGGTTGTAGAGTTCATGCACATGGTCAGCCAAACATTTTCCAATGTGAACCAGCTTGAGGAAGAAGAAACCTGAATGGTATAGAATATTTACAAGATCACTTATAATTAGACTCTAAGGATTAGAAGAACAAAGAATATAATCAGTGATATCTTCCCTAGTGGAAAGAAAATATAACAAAAACATGACACTCATTCACCATTTGCATTATGATAAAATAAGATAAATAATATATTATTATCTTCTGTATTGCGTATGTTAAAACTTGAGAGAGGGATGCTAACTGATGGATTAAGTGTTAAGAAACTATAATATATCGAAAAGTTAGAAGTACATATATGATAATGGGCTATAAAATGGATTGGTTATATAGAACTACATAAATCTACTGTAATACAAAAAGAGAGACAGTATAACAATGATAAAATGATATAAACGCTAACCCACTAATACTTTAAATGAAAATTGTAGAATTTCCTGTGTAGATATTAACAATAAATAATTTAGGACAAGATTTAATGTAAAAAAAATCTGCTATGAAAAATTAAGATCAACTTAATTGAAGAAAAATGTTTAATGAAGAAGAGCTGGAAGAGTAGACAAGAAGAGCATGGAATAATACAGAAAATATAAGAAGACACAATGATACGGTTTTTAAATTAGACGACAATACTATTCCTCTTTTTGTAATAGAGGATATATAGAATTTGTAACATTCTAAATACTGTACGTAATTTTGTAAGGGTAATAGATATAAATAATTACATGCAATAACTGTAATATTATACAATCTTACCCTCCGTTCCTCAACCCCTCCCCCCACTTTCCTGGTGACATACTAGATATTTGTAAAGAGTTAACCTACTAACATTAACTCCATGGCCCCTACCTTTCCTTTTTTCCTTTTTACCTGACTGTTCCATTTTCCCTTTTTATGTGAAAAAATCTGAAATATTCAACAAAAATATTTAATAAAATAAAAGAATAAGTGAACTGACATACAGAAATATACTTTGCACATTTGTTTTTAACTATACCACAGTTTCTTTTTGAATTCATATTGCTATTCACTTTACTTATTGAAAAATTTCAATTTTCTCTCATGACACTGAAAGAGTAGATTTTCCAGAAGTTAAGAGCTGTTCACCTATATAATACATTGCCTTGAAGTGTGTTGAAGTCTTCCTTACTGGAGGTTTCTAAACAGAGGCTGAATGACCTTCTATCAGAAGTGCTTTGATCACATATTTCTATGCAGCAGATGGTTAGATGGACAATTAGTAAAGCAAAGAAATTAAGCATGATCACTAGTAAAGCAGGGGAGGAGAAGGGGGATCAGATAGTTGTAAGTTTCCAGTATTATCAATGCATAGGAAGAAGAAGAAAAATAAAAGAGTAACATTACCAAATCTACTAACAGGGGCAAAACCAGGGATTCCCACATGCAGGTTCTACAAAAATAATTGGTCAACAGAGAGTATTAGTGTAAATGCATTTCTTTGCTGGCCCCAAAAGAAAGACTCATAAATATGGCTTTATATGACGTGAACATAAACAGTGGCAAATCCTTTCTATGAATCCTATTCAGCTTGTCAACATCCTTCCAGTATCAATGTGCACAGTTTAGTTTAAGACATTTCCTGTGTGGATGCATTTGCATTATACTGTTGTATAATGAAGTTCAACAGGGACAAATGCAAGATACTTCACTTCGGCAGAAAAAATGGAAATCAAAGATACAGAATGGGGGACGCCTGGCTTGACAGCAGTGTGTGCGAAAAAGACCTTGGAGTCCTCGTGGACAACAAGTTAAACATGAGCCTACAATGTGATGCAGCAGCTAAAAAAGCCAACGGGATTCTGGCCTGCATCAATAGGGGTATAGCGTCTAGATCCAGGGAAGTCATGCTGCCCCTCTATTCTGCCTTGGTCAGACCACACCTGGAATACTGTGTCCAATTTTGGGCACCGCAGTTGAAGGGAGATGTTGACAAGCTGGAAAGCGTCCAGAGGAGGGCGACTAAAATGATTAAGGGTCTGGAGAACAAGCCCTATGAGGAGAGGCTTAAAGAGCTGGGCATGTTTAGCCTGCAGAAGAGAAGGCTGAGAGGAGACATGATAGCCATGTACAAATACATGAGGGGAAGTCATAGGGAGGAGGGAGCAAGCTTGTTTTCTGCTGCCCTGCAGACTAGGACACGGAACAATGGCTTCAAACTACAGGAAAGGAGATTCCACCTGAACATCAGGAAGAACTTCCTCACTGTGAGAGCTGTTCGGCAGTGGAACTCTCTCCCCCGGACTGTGGTGGAGGCTCCTTCTTTGGAAGCTTTTAAGCAGAGGCTGGATGGCCATCTGTCGGGGGTGCTTTGAATGCGATTTCCTGCTTCTTAGCGGGGGGTTGGACTAGATGGCCCATGAGGTCTCTTCCAACTCTACTATTCTATAATTCTATGATTCTATGTTGTCAAAAGACAATCCCCCCCCCCCCCCCAAGGAGGATTTATAATTCGTCATGGACTCAGAAATAAATACCTGATTTTTCCCTTTTAAAAACCTCAAATTCGAGGTGTCTGGAGACCAGGAGCAGGCCAGCAGCAGCGTCACCCCCTAAAGACTCTATCATATTTAACCCTTCAAAAATTGTATCAATTTTTTATGATCGTTAGTGTAACTTGTATCCTCTGACTATAGACCACTGGTTTTCAACCTGTGGGTTCCCAGGTTTCTGCCTACAACTCCCAGAAATCGCAGCCAGTTTACCAGCTGTTAGGATTTCTGGGAGTTGAAAGCCAAAACATCTGGGGACTCACAGGTTGAGAACCACTGCTATAAACTGTATCTATTTCTTATATAAAATGTACAAACCACGTTACAAATTTATCCAGATGTAGCCCACAAACCATCAGCTTTTCGTGACCCTTCTGAGATAATCCCCTGGAAACAGAAAGGTTGGGCAAACTCCTCTGGCTGTTTCCCAAGCCAGGTAATAATATACATACACATACATACAAAGATAGGTGAATTCCATGCCAGCCAAGATCAGCCCAAAATTGTTTGTGTAGTTGTATGGTCCACCTGAGACTGAGAGATTGCTGCCCATAGAAACAGAGACTTAAGAACATGTGCATTGTTAACTCTTTTATTTAACAGCCAATCCCCTTATACCTTTGTTTCCTGAAGCTGATATCTTTGTTCAACATGGAACTGGGCAGCTGAGATAATAAAAGCCCATTAACATTTATTTGATATTGTTGTTTCTGGATTGTGCCTTCTCCCAGGGGCGCATCACACCACCTGTTTGGTCCCTTGCTCGGTCAACACTCAACTGTCATTTCCCTCACCAAGGAAATCCCTGCCTGGAGACAGCAATATCAGGAAAGCCCCTAACCAATCAGGGCACTGATCCTGACCAGCCTCTTTTTTCAGCCAATCAGAAGAGGGAGTGGGATGGCTTCCTTTCCTCTGTATGATTATACTTGTACTTTTTGCAGCCTTTTGCTTGTACTCACATCCCTTTTGACTGAATTATATTAAACATCTGTGGTTTGTCTCCAATCTGGTGATTTGTTTTTCTGTCCTGGCCCTTCTGGTTTAGGATATACTTGCTGGGCACAGACCGTCTTATCCACGGTCCTAGCTAACCACTACAATACTACTGTAGAAGCATGATCTTCATTAGATCCTTCTGCATTAATGTTTGCAATGCCTAATCCTTTTTAAGTGAGAACATTGCTCCTGCTTCATTGTTTTCAATTTAATGCTAATGGGCTTTATTAATGATCTGGACATCAGCATGAAGGGTAGGACAAACCAAGTATATTGTCTTAGTGCTAACGTATTGGGGAAAAGGGGGGCATATAAACAATGTACAAGAAGCACTTATACAAATGGATGTGGGAGCTAGGCATATAAAAGCAGATCTACTGCAAGGGTGCAAGTAAAGATGTCTGCCAAGAAATAAGGCACAACCATCTTAAAGCATGGTTCAAAGAGAGCTTAACATTTTGATTCTGGAGGATGCAGGAATTCCAGAGATAAGACCTAATCACAACTATGATAATCTCACACTGAATGAAAGGAACACATGTTGTGCTGATTTACCAAGTTCCCACTACATACTCTCTAAGTGTCCAACTCTGGCAGAGACAGTTCAAAATTAATCCTCTGCCATCCCACCTTTTCAGCATATTTCAAAATGTTCCAGTTTCTCTCCTCTCATTACACTTTCTCCCTTTTGTCCACAGATTAATTCAGTTGCTGCAAACTGAGTTCCAAGTGCAAAGGTAGCAGGAGGAAGTGGGAAGAAGGGGTAGAACCTTGCCCTTTCATTTAGGTTCAAGCAAATGCTTATTTTCATTGCTGGTGTTTTATTTTTAAATAGTTGCTGATCTTATTGAATTTTTTGGTATTTTAGCTACAATATTGTGCTATGAGCTAATCCAGAAGGAGATCCATAAAGATGACATAATGAGTTACTGATCTGGGTGACACCAACCCTTCTAACTTCTGGTAGGGATTCATGGCAGCCTTCTAAGTATGTAGAACAGAAGCTAGAACTGGCTTCAAAGGTGCATACATTGAGCAAATTAATTCACAGATATTAAATTCTTGGATGTAGTTACATCCAAAGTAATTACAAAGTAATTACATCTCTCTTTCTTTCTCTGTGTGTGTGTGTGTGGGGGGGAGGGGCATGTGTGCTGGGCACCACAGTTGAAGGAAGATATTGACAAGCTGGAGCTCATACGGAGAAGGTGACCAAGATGCTCAAAGGTCTGGAAACCAAGCCTAATGAGAAATGACTTACAGAATTGGATGTGTTTACTGTCAATAAGAAAAGACTGAGCAGTGACATGATAGTGATCTTTAAATATCTGAAGACAGAGTAAGATTGCTTTCTGTTGCTCCAGAGACTAGGACAAGCAGTGGTTTCAGATTATGATAAAAGAGAATTCATCAAAACATTAGGAAGATTTTTTTTTTTTTACTGTACGATCTGTTTAATCGTTTTTCTTAGAGTTGCCAGATCCCAGGGTGCTGCCTGGAGTCCCAGATATTGGTGATGGGTCACCTCCAGTCAACAAATATTGGTCATTTTCATAAGGTCAGCTCTTGGCAAGAGACAAGGGTGTGTGCAATTCTCCGGTCAGGCAGTGAGCCTTCCAGCTGACCGTGCAGTTTGCAAAGGATTGCTCTTTACAAAGGTTAATTAAATTAAATGTTGCAGATTGCAAATATATTTAATTCCTAAGTAGGAAAAGATGTTCCTGCCTGTATGTTTGAATGACATATTGTGAGTAGTTTCGCATTCTGCTTAGGGCATATTGGTTAATGACTTCACTGGGCTCCACCCCAATGATATCACCTAAAGGCAATCCTCTGGTTTTGGTTTGGAAAGCTTGGGGCTTGGTCCAATCCCAATTTAGCATCCCTAATCCCCCATTGCCCCTTGCAACTATGAGGAGCTACAAGCAAGTTCAGATAGACTAAGTTTGATGGTGCCATTGTCCCTTCTAACCAAATAGTCTTACAGCTTTGACTTAGTAAGTCCCATTCTACTACAGCAGTTCTTACAATGGAGAAAGAACACTAGCAATCCTATGCTACTGGAGAAATCCTTCTCTATTACTTTGCCATTAAAAATTACTAGGTTTCTTCGTGTGTATTATATTTTTTAAAATTTTATTTGAAATGAAAACCAAGATTTGGAATATTGCAATATGATTTTGTGGTAAATGTTATGTTGCCAACTGTATAACTCTGTGTAGTGTTTGCTGTTGCTGTTGTTAATTAATTTATTTTGGATACTATCTTTTGCCAGATTATGGAATTCAGAGTGGCTTGCAAATGCTTAAAGGCAGTCCAGATTAAAAACAATTAAAAATATCAATAAATATCTTGATAAATATTTCATAAATATTTCAATTTGTACAGCCTGAGGATGTGGACAAGATCCTTGAAGAGGTGAGAGTTACCACATGTATTCTAGAACCTTGCCCTTCATGGCTGATCAAACTGGCCAGAGGGGTACTCGCAGGATGGGTGAAGGTGGTGGTCAATGCCTTCCTGGAATAAGGCAAAGTTCCAAGGCCCTCTCTCTCACTCCCACCAACTGGTGGTCAGGAAGGCCTTTGCCTAAAGGAGTCAGTTGTGAGATCTCTATTTAAAAATCCATCCCTGAACCCCTCCATAATGGACAACTATCGGCCAGCGTTCAAAACCATTTTGAGCAAGGTTTTGGAGCATGTGGTAATTTCCCAACTCCAGGGATTTCTGGATGAAACAGATTATGTAGATCCATTTCAGTCTGGTTTTAGGCCTAGCTATGGAACAGTGACAACTTTAGTTGCCTTGGTGGATGACCTATGGAGAGAGCTAGACGGGGGAGTGTTGCTTCCCCAGGACCTCTCAGCGGCTTTCGACCATGGTATCCTTCTGGGTCATCTCACTGGAATGGGACTGGGAGACACTGTCTTACAGTGGCTCCAGTCCTTCCTGCAGGGCTGTACCCAGAAGGTGCTGCTGGGGAACTCCTGTTCAAATCCCTGGCCATTGGCCTATGGGGTTCCTCGGGGTTCCATTTTGTTCCCCCATGCTGTTCAACATATACATAGAACCACTGGGAGAGATCATCTGGAATTTTGGAGTGTGATGTTACCTATATGCAGATGACACCCAACTCTATTACTCCTTTCCATCTAAAGCCAAGGAAGCTGTCCAGGCCCTAAACTGGTGTCTGTAATCAATAATGGACTGGATGAGGGCAAGCAAATTGAAACATAACCCAGACAAGACAGTGGTACTGCTGGTAAGTCGGAAGGCAAATCAGGGAATAGGAATCCAGTCTGTGCTGGATGGGGTCACACTCCCCCTGAAGGCACAGGTTTGCAGTTTAGGGATCCCCCTGGATTCAGCACTGAACCAGGAGGCCCAGGTGTCAGTGGTAGTCAGGAAGGCCTTTGCACAATTAAAACCTGTGTGCCAACTGCACCCATTCCTTAAGAAGCTAGATCTGGCCATAGTGGTCCATGCCTTAGTTACATCCCATCTAGATTACTGTAAGATGCTCTATGGTGGGATGCCTCTGAAGAGTGCTCAGAAACTTCAGTTGGTCCAAAGAGCTGTAGCCAGGTTGCTCATGGGAGCTGGCTGCAGAAAGAGGACAACCCCCCTCCTGCCGCAGCTTCACTGACTGCCAGTGTGTTTCTGGGCACAATTCAAAGTGCTGGTTATGAGCTTTAAAGCCGTAGATGATTCAGGTCCAGGCTATTTGGCCAACCACATCCCCTTGTATGAACCTGTCTGGGCCCTGAGATCTTCAGGAGAGGCCCTTCTCTCAGTCCCACCTCCATTCCAAGTTTGGTTGGTGGGAATGAGAGAGAGGGCCTTCCTTCTTGGTGGCTGCCCCTCGACTCTGGAACTCCCAGTCCAGGGAAGTCACAATAGACTCCTTCATGCTGTCCTTCCATCAGCAGGCTAAAATCTTTTTTTCAGGCAAGCTTTTAAAGATGAAGGTTTTTAAGATCAATTCAGGGGGTGCTGTGGTTTTAGCTTTGAATATATATTAAATATGATTGAATGGTTTTAACTGGTATTAATGATATTAATCTTTTAATACAGTTTATATTTAATTCTGTTTTAATATTTGTATATTTTAAATTCTGAGCTAACATTTTTATGTTAAACCACTTTGAGTCCCTTCAGGGGAGATTAAATGCAGTATAAATATAATAATAATAATAATAATAATAATAATAATAATAATAATAATAATAACTACTGACAAAACCATTGATCATCTCCTCAGCTGCTGTAAGAAAATCGCACAGACAGACTACAAACAGAGGCACAACCATGTGGCCCAAATGATCCATTGGAACTTATGCCTCAAGTACCACCTGCCAGCAGCAAAGAACTGGTGGGATCACAAACCTGCAAAAGTATTGGAAAATGAGCACACAAAGATACTGTGGGACTTCCGAATCCAGACTGAAAAAGTTCTGGAACACAACACACCTGACATCACAGTTGTGGAAAAGAAAAAGGTTTGGATCATTGATGTTGCCATCCCAGGTGACAGTCGCATTGATGAAAAACAACAGGAAAAACCCAGCCGCTATCAGGACCTCAAGATTGAACTTCAAAGACTCTGGCAGAAACCAGTGCAGGTGGTCCCGGTGGTGATCGGCACATTGGGTGCCGTGCCAAAAGATCTCAGCCGGCATTTGGAAACAATAGACATCGACAAAATCATGATCTGCCAACTGCAAAAGGTCACCCTACTGGGATCTGCACGCATCATCCGAAAATACATCACACAGTCCTAGACACTTGGGAAGTGTTTGACTTGTGATTTTGTGATACGAAATCCAGCATATCTATCTTGTTTGCTGTGTCATACAATATAATAATAATAATAATAATAATAATAATAATAATAATAATAATAATAATAAATGTGTGAATGTTTTCTTTTAAAAGAATCAAATAATCTTTAAAGTCATAAACAACTACAATTTATGAAAAACAATATTAAAAAACCAACAAACCAGCAAAACACACCACTAAAAGTCCAGCACAGTCAATTCCTCAAAACCTGATGGAATAGTAATGTTTTTACATGCTGGCAGAAGAAGAGCAAGGAATAAGCCATTTTGGCTCCCAAGGAAAGGAATCCAAAGTATTGGAGCAACCACCAAGAAGGCTCTCTCCCTTCATCCCATTACATGAGCCTGAAAAGATAGTGGGATAGAGAGAAACCTTTCTCCAAAAGATCTTAGAATTCAAGTAGCCTGAACCTGAGTCATATAGGGCTTTATTGTTCATAATGTGTAATTTGAATTGTCTCTGGAAATAGATTGGCAGGTATTGGCAATATGGGAGTTGTATGCTCTCTACAATGTAAAAAAGGGCTGAAATAATACAAAATGCCTACTGTTAGGGGAAGGTACCTTTGTAGCAGAGCACAGGATTTTGCAGGAAGATCCATCTAGAATACATAGTACTTCCAGAACACCTGGCTGCTGTTCAGAAAAGATTGACTTAACTGATCCAAGTGGGCAAACAGAGGGGGAAAAGCGTGGTTGGCGAAGTTCCACTTCCTGCACAACTCTCTCCTCATCTGACACTAGTCACACAGTGTGTAGCAGACTAGTGACTAGTCCAACCTTCTTAAAGATATAAAATTGCTGAGTTCTTGATGATAAGATAGATTTCAAATGGAAACATAGTCTACATTGGCTCCATGGATTGTAAACAAATGGTTTTATTATGCTCTTGTCTGTGGTTTTGCTAACACTGTCATAACATTCTTGAGTAAATAAGTTACAAAAAAACCCTCTTCTAAATTAAATGTGGTGTGCAAGTGTCTTCATGTATTGTCCACCCTGTTTATGGGCAGACAAATGCTTGGGGCTGTTTCAACAAATTTCTCCAGGGAAGTTCTCCAACTTGTAGTTCAGTTGTGAACTTACTTACTTACTTAGGCGATCCCTCGACGTTCGAGGACGATGGTCTTCCAACCTTGGTATCTTGGGCGTGTGTTCTTAGGTGACTGAAGAGACCGATTCTTGACCCGCATATTCTCCCGCAGTGAGGACATCGGTTTCCAGGTGGAAGGCGGTCCCGGTCGGGGTTAGCTTGACGCTCCTTCCTCTTGGCACGTTTCTCCCTTAAGCCCTCCGTTCGTGCCTCTTCAAACTCCGCAGCACTGCTGGTCACAGCTGACCTCCAATTAGAGCGCTCAAGGGCCAGGGCTTCCCAGTTCTCAGTGTCTATGCCACAGTTTTTAAGGTTGGCTTTGAGCCCATCTTTAAATCTCTTTTCCTGCCCTCCAACATTCCGTTTCCCATTCTTGAGTTCAGAGTAGAGGAGCTGCTTTGGGAGACGGTGATCGGGCATTCGGACAACGTGGCCAGTCCAACGGAGTTGATGGCGTAAGAGCATCGCTTCAATGCTGGTGGTCTTTGCTTCCTCAAGCACGCTGACATTTGTCCGCCTGTCTTCCCAAGAGATTTGCAGGATTTTCCTGAGACAACGCTGATGGAAACGCTCCAGGAGTTTGGTGTGACGTCTGTACACAGTCCACGTTTCGCAGGCATAGAGCAGGGTTGGGAGGACAATGGCTTTATAAACAAGCACCTTGGTCTCTCTACGGATGTCCCGGTCATCGAACACTCTCTGCTTCATACGGAAAAATGCTGCACTCGCAGAGCTCAGGCGGTGTTGTATTTCAGTGTCGATGTTGACTTTTGTGGAGAGGTGGCTACCAAGGTAGCGGAAATGGTCAACATTTTCTAATGTTGCACCGTTAAGCTGTATTCCTGGCTTTGCAGAGGGATTAGCTGGTGCCTGTTGGAAGAGCACTTTGGTTTTCTCAATGTTCAGTGAGAGGCCGAGCTTCTCGTATGCTTCTGCGAAGGTGTTTAGAGTGGCTTGTAGGTCTTCTTCTGAACGCGCACAGACTACGTTGTCATCAGCATATTGGAGTTCTATAACAGATGTTGTGGTGACCTTGGTTTTGGCTCTCAGTCTGCTGAGGTTAAATAGCTTGCCATCTGTCCGATAGATGATTTCCACTCCGGTGGGAAGCTTCCCATCAACAAGGTGAAGTATCATAGCGATGAAGATGGAAAATAAGGTGGGGGCAATAACACATCCCTGCTTGACACCTGATTCAACCTTAAATGGGTCACTTTGGGAGCCGTTGCTGTCCAAGACTGTTGCCATCATGTCATCATGGAGGAGCCGCAGGATGTTCACAAATTTGTCAGGGCACCCGATTTTTTGGAGGATGGTCCAGAGAGCGCTGCGATTCACTGTGTCGAATGCCTTTGCAAGGTCAATGAATGCCATGTACAGAGGTTGGTTTTGTTCCCTGCATTTTTCTTGGAGCTGTCGAGCAGTGAAGATCATGTCCACTGTTCCTCTGGAGGGGCGGAAGCCATTCTGGGATTCTGGGAGGGTGTCTTCTGAGACAGGGAGAAGGCGGTTTGCAAGGATTCTTGCGAGGATTTTCCCGGCGGAGGTTAGAAGGGAGATACCACGATAGTTCCCGCAGTCTGTTCTGTCCCCTTTCTTGAAAAGGGTGATGATGGTGGCATCCTTGAAGTCTGCTGGGATTTTCTCGGTCATCCACACCTTTTCAATAAGCTGGTGGAGTTGTTGCATCAGCTCAGGTCCACCCTCTTTGAAGATTTCAGCGGGAATCCCATCAGGTCCGCTAGCTTTGTTGTTTTTTTGTTGGCTGATGGCATTGCTGACTTCTTCCAAACTAGGCAGTGCTGCAAGCTCATCCCTGGTTTGTTGTTGCGGGATTTGTGAGAGGGTCTCTTCGGCCACATTGGAGCTGCGATTCAGCAGGTTCTGGTAGTGCTCTTTCCAACGTAGTGCAATTGATGTTTTGTCCTTCAGAATTTTGGTTCCATCTGATGAGCGTAGGGGCTGTATGCCATGGTTTCTTGGTCCATAAATGATCTTTGTGGCTTTGAAAAATCCCTGAGCGTCATGGGTATCTGCAAGGTGTTGGATTTCTTCAGCCTTCTTTGTCCACCAGATGTTCTTGAGTTCTCTGGTCCTTCTTTGGACCTCAGCTTTTGCACTGGCATAGATCTTTTTCTTGGCAGCACAGTTGGTGTCTCTCTGCCATGTTTGGAAGGCTTTCCTTTTGTTATCAATCAGCTGTTGGATCTCTTTGTCGTTATCATCAAACCAGTCTTGATGTTTCTTAGTTAGGTATCCAATGCTTTCTTCGCAGGCTGTGATGATGGAGGTCTTCAGTTTGTTCCAATGTTCCTCAACATTTTCGGGGTGTTCTGTGGGTAGATGATCTTTGAGTGTTGTTTGGAGAAGGGCTCGTTTGGAGGGCTCCTGAAGGGCTTGGGTGTTCATTTTTCGCCTTGTTTTTCTTCCTTGGAGTCTGCGTTTGGGGACGATCTTGATAGCCATCGTGGATCGGATTAGCCTGTGGTCTGTCCAGCAGTCATCAGTACCTGTCATGGCTCTTGTGAGAAGCACATCGCGGCGGTCTCTGGCACGTGTGATAACATAGTCCAGGAGGTGCCAATGCTTTGACCGAGGGTGCTTCCATGATGTCTTGAGCTTGTTTTTCTGGCGGAAGAGCGTGTTGGTGATGACAAGGTTGTGCTCTCCGCATTTGGTGAGAAGCAAGATGCCATTCGAGTTGCTGTTTCCGACCCCGTCTTTTCCTATGATCCCTGGCCACAGGTCAGAGTCCCTTCCGACTCTTGCGTTAAAGTCCCCCAGGAGGATGATTTTGTCCTCCTTAGGTATCTCCGATAGGATGGTATCCAGCTGACAGTAAAATTTTTCCTTGATGTCTTCGTCAGCATCTAGAGTTGGTGCATAGGCGCATATGATGGTTGCCTGTTGGTTTTTGGCAAGGTTAATTCGGAGGGTTGAAAGTCGTTCGTTGATGCCAGTGGGTGCTTCAGTCAGGTGCTTCACCAGGTCGTTTCTGATAGCAAAGCCAACTCCGTGTATTCTTCTTCGCTCTTCTTCAGGTAGTCCCTTCCAGAAGAAGGTGTAGCCTCCCTTTTCTTCCTTCAGCTGCCCCTCTCCTGCTCTCCGGGTCTCCTGAAGGGCTGCTATGTCGATCTTGAAGCGTCCCAGCTCTCTTGCAATGAGAGCAGTCCTGCGTTCGGGGCGCTCGCTGTCAGTGTTATCTAACAATGTCCGTACGTTCCATGTTCCAAAGTTCATTTTTCTTTTTTGGCCGCAGAGTGGTGACCCCTCTGGACGCGGCAGTCCAGTCAGGGTAGGAGAGGCAGACTATGTTTAGGGCACCTTTTCTAGCCCCTTCCCCGTGTGGGGTGAGCAGAGCGGATCCTAAAAAGGGCTGCTCAGTCATGGATACAGCTGCCGGACTACTCAACTGCCTCGGTCCTTGAGGTAGAACGACTGAGTCCATATCCACCGCCCATGTGCCAGTCTGTGACTAGGGGCTTCCAGATTTCACAGTCCTGCCCCCGTCGCCACTCGCTGATCGCCATGGGACTGTCCTGCTCACTTCAAAGGATCAGTCTGAACGCAGATCAGAGATGGCTGCTCTCAAATCCAATCTTTATTGAAGAACACATGACTTTGGAAAAGTCAGGAATGACTCAATGTTTACATACAACTATTTTTATAACTTTTTATGCTACGTAACACCACACGTAAATATCATCATCAAGTCCCACCCCCAATATCACATTACTACCATTTTCACACACTAGACCAATTATAATTGTTTATACTTTCGGCCCCAAGTTCCCAGGCATATTCTATCTTCTTCTGCCAGGTGCTCCTGGGATTGTTTATGTTATGACTCCCAGTTACAGGGCTGAATTACCAAAGCCCTGTAACTGGGTTCCATGACATGGTGCCCTCCTTTTCTTCGTCCTCCTCTTCGGTTCTTCCTTCATCCCAAACCTGAAACAAAACAATAATTCTATGTGTCCATTTTGTCCAAAGTACCCATATATTTTTTCAGTAAGCTACGATGGAATACAGGGTGTATTTTCCCTAAACTTTTTGGCAATGCCAACTGGAAAGTCACTTCGTTGATAACACCCTGTATTCTAAATGGTCCAATATATTTAGGGCCCAATTTTTTTGAAGGTAGCCCCAGTTTGATGTTTTGGGTACTTAACCACACTAAATCTCCTTTCTCCAATTTATCACCTTCCACCCTCTTTCTATCTGCGAACACTTTATACTTTTTATGTGCTTCCTTTAAGGATGCAGTCACTTGACTCCAGCATTCCATCATTTGCGTTTTCCATTTCCCCCCTTCTGTTCCCTCATTCTCTGTCCATCTCGGCAGCTGGGGCAGAGGCTGTATTTCATACCCGTAAACCACTTCAAAGGGGGTTTTGTTTGTTGCTGAATGTATAGTCGAATTAAAAGCTAGTTCTGCAAAAGCCAACCACCGAGACCAGTCATTTTGTCTCATGTTAGAGTACATTCGAAGGAACTGCCCAAGTGTCTGCTGAGTACGTTCTACCGCCCCATTTGTCATGGGGTGAAAAGCAGAACTTAAACTCCTTTCTGCTCCTAGCATTTCCAGGAATTTTTCCCAAAATCTTGCTGTGAATTGTACTCCTCTGTCACTGACTACTCTACTGGGACATCCATGCAGTTTGTAAATGTGGTTTATGTACAATTCAGCTAGTTTCTCGGCTGATGGTAGTTTTGGCAGTGCTATAAAGTGGGCCTGTTTAGAAAACAGGTCTAATACTGTCCAAATATAACGATGTCCTTTGCTAACCGGTAGTTCCCCCACAAAGTCCATAGCTACACATTCCCAAGGTCTGGTAGGTTCTGCTACTGTTTGTAATAATCCCATTGGTTTCCCTCCTCTCGATTTATTTCTGGCACAATCATCACATTGAACCACATGGTTCTTTATGTCCTTCCTCATCCCTGGCCACCAGCAATGTTTTGCTATTGCTTTTGTTGTTTTTGTAATTCCTGTATGACCAGCGCTCTGGTTATTGTGAAAACGATGCAAAATCTTGATCCTTAATGTTGCTGGGATATACAGTTTCTTGTTCACAAACCAAAATCCCCCCTTCTGCTCCCCCTGTTCCGCATTGGATGCGATCCATTGGTCTCCTTCATAAGACTGTTTCAGTTCGTTTCCCCAATTATCTTCCCCGCCGAGTTCAACCATAGCAGTGTTCTCTTTTTGGGTTTGTGCTCTTGTCCTGACAGCTAAGCCCCATTGTTTATCAGAGAATATTGTTCCCTCTTTTGCTGTGGTTATTCCTTCGTGTTGGGGCATGCGTGAAAGGGCATCTGCCAAGACATTCTGCTTCCCTTGAAAGAACTTTAATTGGAAATCGAACCTGCTGAAGTATTGTGCCCATCTAATCTGTTTGGGGGACAATTTTCGAGGGGACTTTAAATACTGGAGGTTCTTATGGTCAGACCAAATTTCAAATGGGATTCCGCTTCCTTCGAGAAAGTGCCGCCAGCATTCTAAGGCCTTTAATATGGCTAGTGCCTCTTTTTCCCATATCGGCCAACATTTTTCAGTTTCGCTGAACTTCCGGGACAAATATCCACAGGGTTTTAAGTTCCCATTTTGATCTTTTTGCAATAGTACTGCCCCGTATGCACAGTCTGAGGCATCGCAATGGATTATGAAAGGACTCCTGATATCGGGGTGTTTTAGGATGGGTCCTTCTGTGAAGCATTCTTTTAGGGTTTCGAATGCCTTCTGGCATTCTGGCGTCCAACTTAGTCTGGCGCCAGGAGCTTTTACTTTTGCTGTCTCCCCTTTCCCTTTTGTTTTTAAAAGTTCAGTAAGGGGTGCGGTTATTTGCGCGAAGCCTTTTATGAAGGGTCTGTAAAAATTTGCAAACCCCAGGAATGATTGCAATTGCCTCCTTGTTTGAGGCACTCCCCATTCTTTCACATCTGATACTTTAGCTGGATCCATAGCTAGCCCTTCTGGAGATATCCGATACCCCAGAAAGTCAATTTGAGTTTTATTAAATTCACATTTGGACAGTTTTGCGTACAGCTTTGCTTCCCTTAGTCTCTGCAAAACTTCCCGGACCAATTTTACGTGTTTTTCCTTATCTTCACTCACGATCAAGATATCATCAAGGAATATGAATACCCCTCTGTACAACAATGGGTGTAGTATTTCATTTATAAGCTGCATAAAGCAACCGCCTCCGTTTTTTAAACCGAAAGGCAAAATTTTATATTCAAAATGGCCGAATGCGCAGGAAAATGCAGTTTTCCAAGTATCCTCCGGTTTTATTCTTAATTTATGATACGCTTCAATTAAATCAAGTTTAGTAAATATGCTCCCTTTTTTCAATACGGTAATTAAATCCTTTACTAAGGGCATAGGGTATTTATTGTCCTTAGTAATTGCGTTTAAATTTCGATAATCAATGCACAATCGTAGGGAGTTGTCTTTCTTTCTCCTAAATAACACTGGGGCCCCGAGAGGAGAGTTGGATGGCTTAATGAAGCCTCGCGCCAGGTTTTTATCAATATATTTCCTCAATTCCTCCTTCTCCTGCACAGACATGGGATACACTTTTGGTTTTGGTAAGTCTGCTCCTGGGGTTATTTCAATTTCTACTTCTATATTCCTTTTGGGAGGCAATTTACTGGCCTCTTTCTGATTGAAAACATCCACAAAGTCTCTGTATTCAGGTGGCAATAGCTGTGGGTTTATCTCACCTGCTTCATCTTCCTCGTCCTCCTCTTCTGCAATTTTGCTTATCTCCCATTGCGTCTGCTGTTCTTTGAATGCTAAGCTCTTTCCTCTCCAATCTACTTCAGGATTTGCCTGTTCGAGCCATGGTATCCCTAATATTACGTGGTATGTGGCAATAGGGGCTATTACAAAGGATATTCTTCCTTCCCATTTGCCTATTTTACATGGGACCTCCCGTATTTCCTTTGTAGATACTTCCCCAGCAGCGACTGATCCATCTAGCTGCGAAAATGCAATTGGGGAGTCAAGCGCCATCTGCTGGCATTTCAGCGCTCCTGCTAATTCCGGAGTTATAATATTTCTAGAACAACCACAATCCACAAATGCCTTGCAGGTGGCCTGATTCTCTAGTCCCGAGAGGCAGATTGGCACTACTATCATGCGTTTGTCCCGACTCACCAATTTTTCTGAAGATTCTGGGGCCTGCACCTCCTCTTCCGCGCGCCTCCCGGTTGCTGGCTTGGGCTTTGGGGGTTTTGGCGGCTCCCCCTTCCGGGCCCAGCATTCTGCTGCTCGATGGCCCGTCTTCCCACATACAAAGCATTCCGGTTTAGGTTTGTTGTAGTCTCCTCTGGAGGGAATCCCCGGCCTCCCTCCGGGTCTTTCCTGCTTCCTCGTTTCTCCTCGACCTCTCGCCACCGGTCTTTGCTGGCCGCTGCTGCTCCTGAAGCGCTTTACTTGGGCCAGGGTGGATTCGACGCGCCCCGCTAGTTGAATCCATCCCTGGAGCGTTTCGGGGTCATCTCTGTGCGCTGCCCAGCTGAAAATCTCGGGGCGTAGTCCCTCTTTAAATAACTCCACTTTGGTCACTTCAGACCACTCTGGTACCCTTTCCGCGAGGTGGAGGAATTCCTCTGCGTACTCGGGCACTGTTTTGTCCCTCTGCTTTATTCCTTTCAGCTGGTCTCGAGCCCTCAATTGCTCTAGCCGGTCTCTGAACCGGTTTTCCAGTGCGGCGAGGAAGCGGGGCACTGACCTCAGACATGGGTCGTGCCTGGCATGGAGTTGCACGTACCAGCTGGCTGCTCCTCGCTTTAGTGTGTTACCGATGGCTCGAACCCTGCTTGCTTCGGAGGGGAATGTGTGTGCATTGTCTTCCATGTATCCTCTGATGCTAATTAGAAAAAAGTTCAGTTCATCTGATTCCCCTCCGTATTCCAGTTTGAGATCTTCCCTTCTCGGCATCCATTCTGCGGCCCGTTGATGCTGTCTGGGAGGCATGGGGAAGGGTTGCATCGGGTTTCCTTGGATGGCCCCTTGGAACACGCCGCGCCCCACTCCGGTGGTCATTCTGCGCGGCTCCCGAAAGTCTGCCGCCGCTGTCGGCCCTTCCGCCCATCCGCATACTGGCCTCGCTGTAGCTCCCTCATCTCGCCTTTCCTCGTCGTACGGCACATCCTCCTCCTCTTCCTGGATCCCCCGCTCCTCTCCGCCTTCGTCTGCAAATCCACTGGACCCGATCCCTGGCCCCAGTGGTCTTTCTACTCCGACGCCCATTCGGGGGGTTGGGAGCTCTGTTGGGGTTGGCGGCCTCAGAATTCCCAGAGCTTGCTGGCGCTCCACTTCGCGCGCCATTCTGTCCCGGAACTCCAGCTCTTGCCAATATTCCTCGTTTCCCTCGTCCCTTGCCGCCGCGGGACTCTGCGTTGAAGCTCGCTGTCCCCTCTGGCTCCAATCGCCTCCTTTGCTTGGCTCTCTCTCGGCGCCATATCGGATGTGCTCTTTTTGGAGATTCTCTTCCAATATTGGCACTATTCTCCCCACGGTATCCGACAGCCTGGATAAATGAGTTTCCAGGATGGATAACCGCAGGGCCACGGTCTCCGGCATGCTTCCTCCAGATCCCCAACTGGTTTCTGCCGCCGCCGGAACGCCTCTTCCCCCTCTGGGAATCCTCTGGGTCACGCCGTCCGGCTTGGGGTACCCCGTAGAGGAAGCTATGGCTTGCAATGTCTCTTCTGCCAACGGCAGAGCTCCCAGCGGAGGCCCCTTTGCTCCGTCATGGCTTTGATCTCCTTCCCTGCTCATTATCACTTCACTGCAAATTTGCAGGAGGGTGAGAACTGGATTCCTGACTTAATTGTCCTGCTCACTTCAAAGGATCAGTCTGAACGCAGATCAGAGATGGCTGCTCTCAAATCCAATCTTTATTGAAGAACACATGACTTTGGAAAAGTCAGGAATGACTCAATGTTTACATACAACTATTTTTATAACTTTTTATGCTACGTAACACCACACGTAAATATCATCATCAAGTCCCACCCCCAATATCACATTACTACCATTTTCACACACTAGACCAATTATAATTGTTTATACTTTCGGCCCCAAGTTCCCAGGCATATTCTATCTTCTTCTGCCAGGTGCTCCTGGGATTGTTTATGTTATGACTCCCAGTTACAGGGCTGAATTACCAAAGCCCTGTAACTGGGACTTTTGTAGGTTTGTTTTTATTTTTGTTGGAAGACGCCTGTGCGTGATTTTTTTTAATGTGTGGAGGTCGGTGCACGGCCGGTCAACACACAGTCTTCACAGAGTGAGGTTCCAGCAGTGGTGTGGTTAACACAACGACAGTGGCTTCTCAGTCTGTTGCAGCCTTCTTCCGCCTTCACAGCCGTTGTAACATGTACCATGTTATCCTCCGCCTGCTCCGCCGTTGAGGTCTTTGGGTCTTCGGATTGTGCTTGGTCTGGAACCTCCCCTGCGGCCACTCCTGGGAGTGCATCACTCCAGTGCCCACAGGTTCATCGGAACACGCAAGCCCCCTCACCACGGCAAGGTGACAATCCATCGAGGGGGAGTTGTGAACTACTAGCTTTCTGTCTCCTTCTTCCTATGTAAGACCTTGTTATTGTTGTTGTGCTTCTGTTTCTGTTAATTTGACAACAGCATCCTCTCTGTTAATTATTTTGCTTTCCCCCCAAAGCCTAGAATGTACAGATGTTGCAGAGCATTTGAGAGAGAAAATGAAAGCTCCCCCCTCCCAGCTCCAAAAATAGAAAACAGTCAGAGCAAATTCTGTGAAATGGCCTTGTGGGTGGTGACAGAAATCCCAGGAATTTCCCCATGGCTTCTGAGAAATTTGGGTTCAGCTCTAATTTTTTGAAAAAATATAAAGAAACCCTTCAATTTCCAGCAGAGCCGCAATAGGAAAAGGGTTCTAAGATCCACATTGCTATTTCTTTCTGTTACATATCTGCCAACAGTCCCAATTTGGCAGAGACAGTCCCAATTCATCCATAACTCACTTCTTCGGCTACTTCTAAATTGTCCCAATCTTTCCCCTCCTTCCACTTTCCCTTTTTTGTCTTCATCTTATTTCAGTTCTATTGTATCATGTCATGTCATTGTTAGTTGCCTTGAATTCTTAGGTGGGATATAAATAAGGTGATAGGTGGGATATAAATAAATAAATAATGACAGTGCAAAATAAATAACTCAGCAAGGGGGAGAGGAGCAGAAGAGGCAAAATCTTGCCCTTCCGGGTCATGTCTACACAGTCCTTGCAACTTCTGTGGTGAGTCCATATGACATACAGCTGGTTTTGCAGTATAAGAGCTGTTTCCACCCATTAATCCAGCACAAGGGGAACTGGAATTAGCCTGTTCTTCTTGAGGTATGGCGAACTGGATCCAGATGGATCCAGCCTGATCAATTGTCCACACATCTAACAGACTGTCTGCTGTGTGGCCAGCTAGAAGCAGCTCCATGGCAAAGCCTTGCTGGTGATGTTGCTTCTGCTGGTCACATGGCTGGTGTTGTGAGGTGTTCTCACTAGAAGTGATGTTGCCAGCAAGGCTCTGTCAGGGAGTTACTTTTGGTTTGGTGAAACAGCAGTGGTCCCAATAAGTTCTCAGCTTGGTCAGCCATCTGAACACTCAAAGGGCTTCATGAACAATCCTGTGTTGCATTGGGGCAGCTCTGTAACACAGTACTCTAGATTGTTTCAGTAACTCTACATGCATCCCCATTAAGGTCAGGCAAACTGATGCAGACTCTCCTAGCTTTCTATCTTCTTCCTTAATAATATTTGTCCTCTTGACCACACTCTCATGGCCACCTGTGTCCCTGTTTGGAGGGAGTGCTATGAAGCAGCTAAATAACTTAATACATGACACATCTACAAGCTTCTGTAAGAACTTACTTCTAAGGTTTACTTTAAAAACAGGCCACACTTTGTTAAGGCGCTGGATAACCTTCAGATGGACTTGCAGAATGAATCCAGGAAAAAACACAAAGTGTAAAAATATTGCAAAGTCTGCTAGGTTAATATCAGCTTACAATTCAGGTTCTACCTGGAGTTTTAGCAGGCAGATGGTGCTGAGTGGATTGACAGTGTCATCTTTCATCATCACTGGCAATGGGACAGTGTCCTCTACTGAGAGAAGACAACAACGTAGTGCAAGGAATGTGAAGCAAGCTGTGTGGTATAAATCTCTTTCTTCTGACTTGGTACACCCCCTCCCAGGACTTGTCCCTTGAGGCAACTGCTTCATTCTGCCAAGTGGTAGGGCTACCCCTTGCTTCTCCCTCCACCGTATTATAATTCCCAGAGCTCCCTTGAAAGAGAAAATGACTATATCTGTAATATAGATATGCCTTCTTGGGGGCTGCTCCGGGACTCTGCAACTCCCAACTGAGTCAGGATAAGCCGGCTCTCTCTCTTTATCTGTCAGTTGGCAGTTTTATTCAGGCAAATCTATGGCACGTAAACTGACTTGTTCTTAAATGGGATTAACAGACTGTGTCGGTTGTATCTTTTAATGCTGTGTTTTAAATAAATTTTAATTTTTTGACTTGTATATCTCAATTTAAAGCCTTCTTGATTCTACATCTGAGAACAGTTGCTTTGGATGACTTTTTGGTGGAAATACAACTTGTAATTTAATCAATAAAACCTTATTGACAAAATGTAAACTAGGAGCACATTCTGCTTATATATAGAATCTCATTTTATACTCCTGAAGAGGTATTTTTCAGGAAAATTGCACTTGACAGATAATAAATCGGAGCATTCCTGGGCATTATAAAGTAATTATTATCAGTGGCATCATCAGTGCAAATTACCAATCATCAGTGCAAGTCCACACATGTCTGCTCAGCCTTTAGATCCATTAAGTTAAGTGAGACGTATTCCTAGATAAAGTGTACATAAGAACATAAAAAGAGCACTGACAGATCAGGCTAATGAGCTATTTCATCTAGAATTTTCTTTCCCACAGCAGTCTCTGAGAAGCCTCCAAGGAATATGAGGATATGAAAGTAATATTGTTATTTGTCTGTAACTAGCATTTGGAGGCATGTGGTCTCTGATTCAGGAGGTAGGGTTGCAGTAATATGTGGCCAAGTGGGTCTAAAAAGACTTGTGTCACTTCTGGGGCTTATGTAGAAACTGAAGTTACCCTAAACACATACATAATTGTAAGGATATTGGTTTTGTCATTTGTTGTTGCTGTTTGCCTTCAAGTTGTTTCCGACTTATCCCTTATCCTAAGGATTTATGGTATGGTGATATCACAGAAAACTGTTTTCTGAGAATGAGATGTGTAACTTGCCCAAGGTCAGGAAGACGATTTTCATGGCTGAACAGGGATTGAATGGTTTTTCAAAGTTATAGCCTAATGCTCAAACCTCTAAGACATGTACTTTATTAAAAAAAACAACAACAATAGTGGAATAAATTCTTCTGTTATCCTTTTCATGTGTTTGTTTACTGCTCCCTCACATCATAAAAGTAGGTCTGAAATAATCCTTTGATACATGGATTCTAGTCTGAGTTGGAATTTCTTCAGCCATCCATCTCTGAGAAAAAGGGAGACATGGGAAGTGCCGAAATCTATATAGATAACAAAAGCCAAACAAAATCCAGAAAGTCTGAACAGAATCCTTCAGGATATGCTCTCCCTAAAGATAAGCTCTTCTTCTGCCTCCTAATCCAGGGTTGTACTAAGGGTTTCAATTTCAAATAGCTGATTTTAGATGTTTATGTTTTGATATGTTGACTTTCACCTCCCTGGTTCCTGTTCCTTATACCAGGCACTAAGCAAGAGATGAAAACATCATTTCTTTCTTGCAACAAAGAGAAAAGATCAAAGGGAAGCCTGGTAGCAGTTCCACACCTCAGATGTGGAGAAGCTCCCAAAGGTGTAAAGAGCAAAAAAAGATATTGATTCTTCCTTGTGGTGGAGGCCACCAGGTATGTGAGGTGGATATTACACAAGGAAGGGGATGTTATTCACAGATTGAGATGAATATCTCACAAACTTTCCCCCACTAAAAACTTAGAACTTGCTGTAAATGGGTCTGTTCTAGAAATGCACCAAGAGGAATAGATTTCAATAAAGGGCTAATGTTAGCCTATATACTGAATAAGTAGCAAATACATAAGACTCCAACTATCCTGATTTGGCAGGGAGAGTCCCACTTAATCCTTTGTCATCAGTTTCTGCCATCACCCTTTAATGCCTTACACAAACCTTGGAAAAGTGTGGGAGCAGCTTCCTCTTCCAGCTGTGTCAGCTCTATCTCTGGGGTATAAGAGATCTGGCAGAGGGCATGGAGGAAGAAACCTTTGGCAACAGCAAGGAGATAGAGAAGGCCAGAATCTTGTATTCAACAGTAGTTTCATTGGCTGGGAGAAGGATATAGCAAGAAAGAAAGAACTACTAAAGTAGAAGAGTGATATGTAAAAGAAGCAGCAAAGGGCTTCCTGAGATATGAGTCATCCAGCACACCTTCCACATCAGCTGAGTCCCTGTTCTCCAAGGGTTTTAAAGAGAGACTCTTGCAGGGAGGCACATGTCCAAGGGCTATCAGCTTGGGCATTTAAAAGAAGGGAGAAGCAGGAAGGTAGTTGACAGCTGGACAAGGCAGGTATGGACAAGGAATATGTTAATGAATTGGCAGGTATGACATCATCATTTAATGACTACCTGTTTTAACCATGGATTTAAAAACAATAATAGTTATTTAAGTATTTTTTAAAATTTATAAAATAAGATTTTAAATTAATCTTTAAATTATTTTGATTCCATCTGAGGAAAAAAGTGGGGGTATAAATTAAATCAGCAAGTAAATAAATATAATGATGATTTTCCCAGAGATATACATGAGCCATAAAACAAGGGGGCACATTGTAGACAAGTGTTATGAAGGGCAGGAAGGATGTAAGGACACCTTCGCAAAAGCAATTAGAAGGGAGATAGAATCATAGAATCATAGAATCATAGAATAGTAGAGTTGGAAGAGACCACATGGGCCATCTAGTCCAACCCCCTGCTAAGAAGCAGGAAATCGCATTCAAAGCACCCCCAACAGATGGCCATCCAGCCTCTGCTTAAAAGCCTCCAAGGAAGGAGCCTCCACCACGGCCCCGGGGAGAGAGTTCCACTGTCGAACAGCTCTCACTGTGAGGAAGTTCTTCCTGATGTTCAAGTGGAATCTCCTTTCCTGTAGTTTGAAGCCATTGTTCCGTGTCCTAGTCTGCAGGGCAGCAGAAAACAAGCTTGCTCCCTCTTCCCTATGACTTCCCTTCACGTATTTGTACATGGCTATCATGTCTCCTCTCAGCCTTCTCTTCTGCAGGCTAAACATGCCCAGCTCTTTAAGCCGCTCCTCATAGGGCTTGTTCTCCAGACCCTTAATCATTTACAAAGCCCAAGGCGAGTCACTCATTTCATAATTGGTTAGCATGATACACTGTCTTCTCATGGAGTGGTCTGGACTGTGTGCCCCAATGGGACCTGGCATTTCATGGACCAATTAATGTGTTGCAATCAAAAGTAGCATCAGGGGAAGCAGCGACTTTGAATACAATGAAACCTTCTGTAAAAGCTCCAGGTGAGGCCTTCTCAATGTTACACTATGATTGAAGTGGTGGACCCATATATTTCAAAATAAGGTGGGCTGGCCTAAGTTGTTTGTGTACACCAGAGTTTCTCAATTTGTGCGCCTCCAGATGTTTTGGACTTCAGCTCACACAATTCCTAACAGCTGGTAAGATGGTTGGGATTTCTGGTAGCTGCAATCCAAAACACCTGGAGGAGCACACTTTGAGAAACACTGGTGTACACTGATCTTTCAGAAAGCAGAGGTGGAACTATCTTAGCCACCATATGGACAATTTAGAATTTTGGATTTTAGAATGCCAGATAAGGAACACCCAACCTGTACTGTTAGATTTTTTCCACATTAAGAGAACATATTCTATACCAGTGGTCAGAACTTTTAAGCTATGTAGCTACAAATGAATACCAGGTGCAGTAGGCTATATTTCAGAGAAAGGAAGTGGCAAACCACCCTGGAGTATCCCTTGCCTAAGAAAACCCCATGAAATACATCAGATCTGGCAACTCGAAGGTACATATATACACACACATACTGTACCAAAAGTCAAAATACAATAATAATATTTCTTAGCCTCTCCTTTTACTTCAAGGACATCATCTTCCAAAGGTTGACGAGAGAGAGTGACAGTGCTGTTTGGGCAACAATCCATATTTTTATAGAATGCTTATAGCAGGAGATGGAGTCACAGCTGAAAGCAATGTCTCTGGCTGCTAACATTAATTGACATGTGTGCCAATGCCTATACATGGATTCTAGTTTCCCCTGCTCTCATTCACTGGATGATGTCTTGCCCAGCCCTAGACAAACTCAGTGTATACATGGTTGGTTATTCTGGGGTTTTTGAAATCCTTTACTTCTCATTGTCTAATTGCAGCGTTTTCCAAACTCTGGTACCGGACTTCAGTTCCCAGAATCTCCACTTATTGGTAAAGGCAGTTAAAGCTTCTAAAAGTTGAAATCCCATTCACAATGCAGCTAAACTGAGACAAAAAAATCATTTATCACCATATATACTCATGTATAAAGACTGAATCATGCAGATGTCCCCACTTCCCTCCATGTTGATCCATTTAACTGGCAAAATGAAAGGTGTGTGTGGCACCTTGCAGTGACCCGCATGTTATCCGTCCTCCCCCCATCACATGGGGGCATTGGGACAAGGCATGTTGTCACCCTGTCCCTTCCCTCATCAGATGGGGAAAGGCCATTGTTCGCAAGGAAGTGTCTAGTGATGCTTCCTCATTACTTCAGCCATCAATGGGGTGGGGACACGATCGGCATCATGTGATGGCACTCGGTAGGCTCCAGAGCCGAAGAGGAACAAGGGGCCAATTTCCCCCTCTGTGATGAAATGGTTGGTCAATACAAGGGCAGGTTTTGGGGGCAAAATTATGGATTTTGATATGACCTGTGCATGAGTCAAGGGTCATTCTGTGGAGATGGAGAAAGCAGCAAGGCTGCCTTCGGGGGCCAGTTGTCCCTGGGCATCATTCCCACAATTTTCCCACCCAAGCATTCAAAAAAGAGCAGCAGTGATGCTTTAGCAGATTGCATAGAGTTGGGCGGGGGGGGGGGGCAGTGCTTTATTTTAGGCTTTCCTAGTATAGACTAAGCTTTTGCCTTTTACCATTCTACTCAGAGAAGGGGATGGTTCCTTTTTTATAAATGTTAAGGTGCAGTACTGACATTGATCCATAGATAAGTCAACCCAGGTTTTTTGTGTTGATTTTTTAAACTAGAATTTCTAGATTTATACATGAGTACATAGGAAAATTTCCCTCTTCTGTAAATTTCCCCTGCTCTTTCTTTTTCTTTTACAGTACTGCATATCTTACAAATGTTGGGAAATATTGTACGTTTGGATTATTTTCTTTTTTAAAAAATTGCAATGAGAAGCCTCCTCTGTCCTGAATTTCCAGGATCTAAATAGATTGGTTTAAAAACTCTAGATGTTTTTCCCCCAACACAATATACAGGGGATCAGACTGAATGACTCCAAAAAGGTCAAAGACCCAGCTGGGCAAAATACCTTTGAAAGCTCAGCCCAATGGCTTTGATTTTGTTTTGTTTTCACAATATTCTGTGGGATTTACTTCACAGAAAGAACTCACCTCAGGGCAGATCAGAGGTTTTATAGTAGAAGAACACTCTAATATAGAATAATAAGTAAGTTGGGAATCTTAGACATTCTTAGTTCAAATGTTGCCTCAGGCATTATTTCACTAGATGACTTTATAAAGAACTTATATTGGCTTCACCCTCATGAACACCCACCTTTAACAAAAGTGTCCTACTTTCTACTGTAGAATAGGACTGAGTATTTTGTGGATGGGCTACTTCTGACTTCTCAGTGGGTTTTCATAGATGAGGAATATATGCTGCACAAGGAGTCCAACTATTTTCCACTAGGAAAATCCTCTATATACAGTCCTTCAAAAAGGCAAAGGGAACCCAGAACTCTGTTCTTACATGTACATTATTTCACAGGATCCTACAGAACAAGTTTTCTTTTGGAGCAGATTTTTTCCTCAAATATATGTCTGTTCAAATTTATCACCAGGTTGCCTGTTTCTCATGTACATAGCTTACAAGTAATGAATTGCAGTTGTTACCTCCAACTTGTTAGCAGACATAGCAATTAGTTATTGAATTGGAAAATTTCTAACAAAAATTGGTAATTTAGTTAAATTTATTTTTTAACTAAAGTGGTTGCCTAACTTTAAATTTCAGGATTAATCCAATTCCAGAAGCAATTAATTAATTAAATTAGAGATAGCACTAAAGAATCCAAGAAGGTTCTTTAACTTATCTCGAGAGTTACTATTAAAAATAGGCCTAACTTATACTGCATCTCATGCGATAGCAAATATTAAATTCTGTATTGACTTGATATTTTTGTTGAAATACGTTTATTAAAAGCAAATACAGACAAATGCAGACAAACCTAATGTAACACTCTTTCACTGTATTATAAAACATTATTTAAAGTATTATTTCTTTGATTTTTTGGCTAGTAGCTTGAGATGTTCAGTTGCTTTAATTTCAGTTAACTGAGAATCTACTGCATAATAGATTTTTGTTTACAAAAGTTGAATGGCATGGCAAATCAGGAGCAAAGGTTATTATTTGGCAGGAATTTGATAGCACTGCCCCATTTCCATCAATTGATAAACAGCTACAGAATTGCATTCCAGAGTTCAACAGTAAACACTAAACTGACTTATTTCCAATCCATGTGGCTACTTTTCTGGGGTCTCTAAGCAACATCATAAATAATATAAAGTTACAAACCATAAACCAGTTGTCCACAAGTATTCCATCTCAGCTCTTTCCTCTGATATTATTGTTGACATTTTCCACCATGCCTTTCCTGTTTCAAGCCAGCCTGTCTCCCTACATTTTGTTTAAAGTTTCCTGCAGAGGAGATTATGAAAGATGAAAAAGACAAAGCTGTCCAAATATTTCAATTTTCTTTGCCATTTTGCTGCTCAAGGCAAATTGCAAGATGGTACACACTCTGATTCTATATAGGCAAGTCTTAATTTACACTAGATTTGCATTCCCTGACCTGCAGTGTAAGTTGAGACTGATATAAATAGGGGAGCCAATAGGACTGGGAGAAGCTTCCCAATGGATATGAACTAGGAGCCATAAATTTATACTCAATCCATCGCCAATGTTAAAAAGGTTTAGATTTATCAGACTACAAAACACATTTCCAATGATAGGACCTCAGCTGCTCACTCACACCCCACAGAATCAAGCAAAGCAAAGTCCTTCCCAACTATACCGAAATGCCAGGATCCCAGTCTCTTCCTCTTCCTCATGCCCCACTTCCTCCAACAATGGCAAGATTTTATTTTCTTTCTCCACTTCATGCCTTTCCTTCTGGTCAGGCAATGGAAAACCTTTCCTTCAAATGACACCAAGTTTCTCTCTTGCTTCCCCTAAGCCAGCAAAGGAACACCAAGGTTGTACTTGCTCCCTCCTCTTTGCAATGTGGGCAAGACTTTCATTTCTGTGAACTGGAAGTGTTATGAACTGAAATGATGCAAAGTGAGACTCACCTGTAAAAGTGTAAAAGTGAACTAGAACGGCAGGTGATGTAGAATTTTACTTCTTTAACTTGTCTCAAGGTGAGAGTCTTGGGGTTGCTGAGGTTAGCCCAATGATTGATGAGCATTTACACACATACCACCTTCACCACCTCTCTCCTCCCACCTTAAAAAGTATTGGAAAGAAGAACCAAACAACTTCCAAGCTAAGCTTATATGTGTCACCTTCATCCCACCTCACCTAAGCTCTACAACAGTGGTTCTTGATCTGTAGGTCCACAGGTGCTTTGGCCTACAACTCCCAGGAATCCCAGCCAGTTTACCAGCTGTTCGGATTTCTGGGAGTTGAAGGCCAACCCACACATTGAGAACCACTGCTCTACAACCTCCTGTATATATGTCCACATAAAGCTTGGTGAGATTAGTATCCAGCATGTCCCCATTGTGGAGTGAACTGAGAGATATTTCAGTTAGACAAGCTTCCATGGGCCTTCTGTAGCTATGAGTCTAATTCTAATTCTCAGCTTACAATATTTCTGTTCTGCATTTATGGGAATATGGTTCAATGGGTGGAGATAAGTTATTTCTGATTAGGCAAGCAAAATGTGCTCCATAACACAGCTTCCTATCAAGTTCCATCAGAGCTGCTTCACTAAATTTCCAGAGCAGTCAATGGTTTCAGGTTGATCATGCAAATCAGCTGTGTCTGCATGTAAAAGAACAGCATGAAAAGCTAGCACATCAGAGCTCCAGGCCAATGCCCTGAGACATACAAGAACATAGAGTAAGAGTAGGACAGATCTACACTGTTTCGGGAAAGGGTTGTGTAACACAATCCCTCTCCAAAAATCAGATTCATCTGAACCTTATTGCAATCATGCTGGTTACCATTTCAAGGGGAATTCAAGCATCACTACTTTCCCTAGAATATGAGTGCTCTGTGTCTCTGTGTGTACAATGAAAACAATGCAGTCTGTATAATGACATCCACTCTGAAATCTGCAGCTGAGTGCACAGATAGGCATCATAGCTCTTTATCTTCCAAGCAAAATGTGTGGGACAGCTATTAAATGTTTTCATTTTTGTTACAGCATGTTATATATAGTTGCTGGAGAGCCAGAAAAAATCACAATTCCATGTTAGGCATATAGTAGAAATCTGGGCTCATATAGTTCCTTTTTGCGTTAAACACTGGGGAGGTGGAAAGCAATTAGAATTGTTATCACCCAGGAGAAGGGATATAGAGATGAGGTAATATCTTGGGGTACTGAAAAGACAGTATTTTTTATTAGCCTGTGTATTTTGGCCTAATATTTAATGTGTATAAAAATAGGGTGATGTAGCAAGGTAGCATGCCGTATAGCAAAGTAACACTCTAATCCTGGTTATAAGATAAGCATGAAATGTCAAATAGGAGGGAAAATCCAAAATATGAGTCGGGATGGTAGAACAATACAAATAATTACAATTTGAACCACTGTAGCAACTGGCAGATTCTGGAAGTTCTACTTCCAAAAATTCACTTTTCCTTTCCCTGAAAATTGCAATATAGTATTCAAGTAAAGAGAAATATAGTATCAAAATGCAACACTTTACTGATTCATTATTAGTATCAGCCTAAAATCTGGGCACTCTTTGTTCTGTGGATCATTGTTTCTGTATTGAAATGCCCATCTGAAAACCTTCTTCTTTGCTATCTTTCTACCTCCCATCTCTTTCAAATCTCTTTCAATACAATCTCCTACAGCTTCCTTCACTTGAACATAAAAATATTTGATTTTTTTAATGTGAAGCTAAATAAGGAGAAGCGTAATATTTCAAGAGCAGCATGTCCCAGCCTTGCCTGGCAGATTGCAGTCTATTTACATGTAAGCAGCATTGCTGGACACATGGAGGAGGTGGGTTGGGTCAGGTCCCACAGCTGATGAAAGCCAAGCCTCTGTGTCCTGCAAGGGGCAGTTGGCACACTGGAATGACACTCATCAAGTTGAATTAAAAAGACGGCAGTGTAAATCTGGCGTGTTTCAGCTTGCCCTGTCTTTGAGTTTAAAAATAGTGCCAGCCCAGCTCACTCCACCAAAACCCTCCTATTCTGCCAGCTGACTCTGAAATGAAATTGTAGGTGATTTTGAAGGAGACGACATGGGGCACAAAACTTCCAGCTTTTCACATCCTCATTAATGCTGAAAATGCATGGACGTATTTGCAAAACCCCACAGTTACTTTTTTGTGGAATTCAGCTCCCAAAATTCTCCAAGGACGTGGTAGCTGGGAGAGTCTGAGAATTGTGGCCCAAAAAGTAATTTATTTAAGCTGTGCTTGTATATCAATGTTAGCTATGTAAGTTTGGATTTAACTGTAATTCTCAGAATCTTTGCAAAGGATTCTGGGAATTACAGTTTGGAAACTAGTTGTGTCAGAGATCATTCTCATAAACAAATGGAAAAATGCTCATAATTACTTTCTCTGATCAAAAATGGATTTTCAGATAGTTGCAAACCAGTGATAATTTTATGCAAGTGTTTAAATGTTTTGAGGTATTATTGGAAAATTTTATGTGTAGAAAAACATGTGGGATTAAAAATGTTTTTCTGTGTAAAAAGCACAGCATAATACACTAGTACACTTACACATCCGGGCCGTGGCGCAGGTGGGAGAGCAAGCCAGTGCAATTAACTGCAATGAATCACTCTGACCAGGAGGTCATGAGTTTGAGCCCCGCTCGGAGCCTATGTTTGTTTGTCTTTGTTCTATGTTAAAAGGCATTGAATGTTTGCCTATATGTGTAATGTGATCCACCCTGAGTCCCCTTCGGGGTGAGAAGGGCGGAATATAAATGCTATAAATAAAATAATAATAATAATAATAATAATAATAATAATAATAATAATAATGTAAATAAAGCCATTATATCCCAATTCTTGTAAAATTTCAGCAACCAGGTCAAAGGGGGGGGGGGGGAATATGCCCATTTGCTACTTGAAAATAATTCATATTTATAATTCTATCCAAAAAAATTGTGGAACAAGAGATTATCCTTCCTTGTAACACTACATTAGGTAACATCCACCTACAATAGAGTCACTAAATCCCTTCTGTATCCATGGCTATTTGTAACTGGAGGGGAATGAAGATGGATTGCATTTGGGTAGCATCAGCCATTGAGACCTCTGGAGGACTCCAATTATGCAATCATTTTGCATTAGGCTATGGGAAGATAAATTGATGCTTCTGTAAACCCTTTGCTTTCCTTCAGGTATAAATGGTCATGGAGCAGGTATTTCAGTGGCTCTACAATAGGTCTAGGGCAGACATGGGCAAACTAAGGCTGAGAGAGTAGCTAAGACCATGGCACAAGGAAGGAAGGCAGGTAGCAGCAGAGCGGGCTCCAGAGCCATTTCAGCCACCACCTGTCTTGTCCTCCTCCTGGCACAAGAATGGGGTGAGCGTCTTCATTCTTTTGCTGGGAGGATGGCCCCAAGAAGGAGGTGGAGAGAGTTCCAGAGCACTCTCAGTCACCGCCTGTCTTGGCCTGCTCTTAGCATAAGGATGGGGCATGTAACACCATCCTGATGCCAAGAGGAAATCCAGAGGAAGGCACGAGGCGGCTGAGACCACTCCAGAGCATCTCAGCCACCGCATGTCTCACCTTCCTCCTGGCATAAGGATGGGGCGAGCAGCTCCTTGATAGATCCTCCACCAGAGTCACCCTCCACTTCTGCTGCTGCCCAGTAGCTGTTTGGTAGCTTGAATCTGGCTCTTCAGCAAAAGCCTCTCTGACATGGAACAATCTACTAGCAGTACTACTCTGATCAGTATAGCCTTTTGCCTCAGAAAAGCATGCAATCCCACCACTGTGGTAAGGCAGGTATGTACAGTGTTCCCTCACTACTTCGCAGTTCACTTTTCGTGATTCGCTGTATAGTCAAAATAAATCCAGAATGTATTCAATTCAAAGGAAATTATTGAATAGAGACATAATACATTCTCATTGAAATAGCACCAAACATGTCATATACTTTTCTTTCATTCCTTTCTTTCCCCCTTTCCCCTCAAATGTGGCTTTTTCTGCAACAGTAACCCAATAATCAGATATGGTTCCAGAAAGTTATTTTTCTCCCTTCCTTCTATCTTCTCAAAGAAAGCAGGAAGATAGCCCAATTATAATTTGCCTCACATATGCATGGGACTACCCTGTTTTCCCCCAAAATAAGACAGGGTCTTATATTAATTTTCACTCCAAAAGATGCATTGGGGCTTGTTTTCAGGGGCCGCCTTATTTTTCCAAATTGACTTTTTAAATGAACTATATCTAGGGCTTTTATTTTGAAATAGGGTTTATATTTCAAGCATCCTCAGAAATTCTGAAAAATCATGATAGGTTTTATTTTCAGGGTAGGTCTTGTTTTGGGGAAACAGTGTACTACCTACAATTTCACATACCAAGCCAGCCTCCAAAATAAGTTCTCTCTAAGTCTTGTATTGGTCTTCCAGTGAGATTCTACTGTATGTTTCCTCTGGAAGTTGGCCATAGAGTCATTTTGGAGGACCTAGAAATACTAGGGAGGTGTTCTCTCAAGGCATTTTCTAGGTCCTCCATCATGAATCTATGGCTACATTTACAGCTCTCAAAGCCTCTAAGCTATCTGTGTATTTGAATTCCGACTCTTGTTTTTCCTCATTTTAGCCTTGCAACAACCTTGCAGATAGGAGAGGCTGGCACAAGGTCATTTAGTGAAATCCATTGCTAAACAGAGGCTTAATCTCAAGTGCTCTGGCCTATGTCCAGCATTACCCCAGTCGGTTACATTATATCACTTCTCCTGTTTGATCAACCTGTCTCCCATTTATTCATCACTTTTTTAAAACCACAGCAGTCATTCCATTATGACTCATTCTATTTTTCATTCTGAACTGCATTGAGCACACTTTCCCTTTTCTATACTTTAAACCTCTCTGGATTTCAATGGGTGACCACTCCTTTTCAAAAGAAATTGTTGAGAGGATGACTAATCCACTCCCCCTCCACCTGTCATGTTATGCTCACTCTTGTAAATAAGCCTCTGAGGAACAAGATACTTCATAATGGAGTTACATTACTGTTGCATTCAGCCTGTGATCACATGAGACTGGATTCCTGGAATCAGGGGCTGGAATACTGTATGGGGAAATGCTTATTCGTAAGCACTGTAGTTATGGCAGCGGCTATACAGCAAATCCTGGCCCGACTCCCTCAGTCCCAATTTACCAGGAAGTAGCTGCTGATTTTTTTTTATTTCTATTTTAGCAACATATTTATATTATCTTTTTATTTGATGTACCTCATATCCAACATTCTAAAAACATAGAACAAAAATCCCCTCAAACTGACCTTGTGAGCAGTGTAGCTTCAGCAACATGACTATTTCCATTTTGTTGGAGAGCCAGTGTATGGATAGGGATGTGCCATGTTATTTTCCTGAAGCTGAATGGGCTATACAGGTACAGGTTTCCCCTGATGTTAAGTCCAGTCGTGTCCGATTCTGGGGGTTGGTGCTCATCTCCATTTCTAAGCCAAAGAGCCGGCATTGTCCGTAGACACCTCCAAGGTCATGTGGCTGACATGACTGCATGGAACATCGTTACCTTCCTGCCAGAGCGGTACCTATTGATCTACTCATATTTGCATGTTTTCGAACTGCTAGGTTGGCAGAAGCTGGAGCTAACAGCAGGCGCTCACTCCACTCCTCGGATTCAAACCTGTGACCTTTCGGTCTGCAAGTACAGCAGTTCAGCGCTTTAACACACTGCACCATCGAGGGCATCATTTGCAGGGGATTTCAATTGAACATACTGGGAAACACGCAAAAAAAAATGCCAAGGCTGTCAGTTGTGTGGAAAATCTACTGAAATTTCTTTTGACATTTTCAGAGAAAGAATTCTGACCAAGTAGTAGCAGGCGTTGCCCTTCAAAAAAGAAACCACTAAATCTTAGTTCTATGTTCTTGGACAGTTTCTTTCTTGCTTTTATATTCCTTGATTGCCTCCAGGGTTTACCAATATTGACTTGTTCCTTCAGAAAGGACCAATCAGTGGAGTTAAATGTGGATCTAATGAAGATCTTCCAGAAAGAAAAACTCTGTGGAACAACTGTGGTATAGTGAAAGTTATGTGTACCAATGTTGCATAGTGATGAAAGTATTGAATTTGCACTTGGGAATTTCAGGATTTAGGCCCCACTGAATCATCAAATTCACTAAGTGACACTGAGCTAGTCATGTTCTCTGAGCCTTACTTACCATGCAAGGAGATAAAAGAGAATATAAGAGGATATTATGGGGAGGCGTTAAGTTAATTACACCACATAAACCTAAAATACATATGCAGATGGACAGAGGTCCTATCCCCAGCTTCTCAAAAGATTCCTGGCTAGAGCCCAGGAAAGCAGCTGTCCTCCAATGCAATGATCTTACCACGAATACAATCTTTTTCCTACACCTAAATTTGGAACAAGGTGTCCACAGTATGGCTTTGGGGGCTGGGTGGAAAAATGAAGATGTTGCCCTCCAAATTAGAATCCTGACTCCCAAATGAATTATTCATCCATTCTCCAATGTCTCAATCATTTGCATTGATAGTTGTTTACAAAGAACTCTTATATGCACTGTGTTAATGTTCCCTTAGTCCAGTGGTGCTCAATCTGTGGGTCTCCAGGTGTTTTGGCCTACAACTCCCAGTAAGTTTACCAGCTGTTAGGATTTCTGGGAGTTGAAGGACAAAACATCTGGGGACCCACAGGTTGAGAACCACTCTCTTTGTCCCTCTGCCTCCTGTTTTTTTTTGGGGGGGGGTTGTCTATATTATATTTGAGTTTCTAGTGGTCAAGAGGCAAGTACTTATGAGCTACATTTGTTCCAATTTCAACATCCTTCCTGATAATTCCAAAACCTTTGAGCCTTATACTTACCATGCAGTTGTGGGATAGAAACAATTTAGCTTGTGCATGTAAGGACCTTATCACATTGGATATATTGTATTTCTGAGTTTTCATCTGATGTTTTAAGTCTAAAATGTTAAAAATTAGGAGACTAAAGACAAAATCAGGGAAGGGGGATTCTAAATTGAAGGCCAATGCCCTCATTTCTCTCCCCTCCATAACTACATCTCTGTAGCCGATGACATGCTGAAATGATAAAGTTTCAGCTGGCAGCAGGCATGTAGCTGGGGGTGAGGGGGGACTTGAGGGGCTTCAGCCCACCCCCCGAAATTCTCAGGGTGGTCCGCGAGAAGGCCTTACTGGTACATGGCATGTCCTTGTCTGTGCCTGGACCCTCGGCGCACTCTCTTTCCTTCTGGTCACCATGTTCAATATATCCCATATGCATGGGGGTATTGGGATAACGATACAAAAGGTTTGCTAGGGTAGACCCTCTCTCACTTAGACTCAGCCCCCCACCCCGAATCAAAATCCTGGCTATGGGCCTGGCTGGCAGGGTATAAGTGACTAATAAGGAATTTAGGAATTTCTACAGTACTGTGTTTCCTGAATGTTATTTTCTTGTCCTTGCTCCTGCCTCCTTTTACTCTATCTCTTCACCAAGAGTCTTTGTCCCCCTCCAAGTTACAAGGGATTATTCTGGTGGTCTGATGTCTCCATTGCCTGCCATCTTCTTCTGAGGCTGTGACTTTGATGTGCTCTTTTGGGAATAAATTCGTGCACACCTGTCGCAGAGAGCGCAAATCTAATGAAAAAAGTGGCACCAGAGGACCTTTTTTAAGCTCTACGGGATCTCAGGTTTCTCACCCAATTGCAAAAGAGGCGTCACTTTCTTATCTGTTAAAGAAAAGTCCAACAAACAGCAACTGCACATATAAATAATGGTGTCAACAACTGTCAGCTAAATGTGTCAGTGACATTCCCCTTCTGAGAACACTTCAGTCCTAATTTTCCCATGATGCAGTTTACCGTTGGCTTCTCTTGTCTCAGAAAAGTGAAGGTAGCTGCGAGATGGAAAATACTTCCTTCACGTTTTCTGTCAAAGGGACAAACTGTGTTATGAAAATATAACAAGCTCTCACAAAAATTGAGAAGGACTTTCAGATCTTCACCAGATGTAAGGTAAACAAAAATTAATGCACATTGTTACCTTACACTTTGCCTTTCCCTACTTGCCCAGTTCCAATTTTCTTCCTTAAGAAGATGTGAACATTAATGTAATACATGTGTTTGTGCGTGTATTCTGCATTTAACACTTGCCTTCAATGAATTGGTTCCATGGGCAATTAATAAGACAAGCTGCAATAAAAATAGTAAAATGGGCAATTAAAAGCAGCAGGTTCACCATTAAAATTCACAGTTGAAAAGATTAAATGGACTGAGAATTTTTTAAAAAGTATAATGATAACAAAGTAAATGATACCTTAGCCTTCTTGATGAGTTTTATTAATCTGTTGTAGCAAAAGGAAGACAATCCACTCATTTGAAATGTGGTGCTGGACGAGAGTTTCTCAGATAGTAGGGACTACCAAAATGACCAATAAATGGGTCTTCAAGGTTAAATTTTTGTTAGATGTGAAAATGAGTTCACACAGGCTGTTATACTTTGGCCATATTATGACCGAATTTGTAGGTCCTGAGCAGGGCTGTGGATGACAAAGTGTTTTCATAGGGTCAACTTAATTCAAAGCTAACCTGATGGTAATAAACAGAACAAAGTAATGAATGGCTGCATGGGATGTGATTCATTACAATATGAAGTTTTCATAGACATCCAGCCTTCTTCCTCCATGTATTTGGAAAATAAATTGTATGTCTATGAAAGCTTATGATGTAATAAATTTTCAAGCCTGAAGGTTCACAGAAAAGTCTCTATGA
The DNA here is from genome assembly GCF_035594765.1 of Anolis carolinensis. Taxonomy (NCBI): domain Eukaryota; kingdom Metazoa; phylum Chordata; class Lepidosauria; order Squamata; family Anolidae; genus Anolis; species Anolis carolinensis. The sequence goes on along the minus strand of NC_085842.1, from coordinate 60,639,559 downwards.
TGAGAATATTTAGATATATAATGAAACTATTTCTCACTCTTTTCCCTTGCTCTCTCCCTTCTCGTCCTCCATCGTCATTCAGATGTATCCTGCCATTGTTCCAGACCTGAAAATGTGGGTAAAAAATTAGACAGTATTATTAGTAAATTCAATTAAACTATAATTAAATTAAAACTATTTTAAATAAATGAATTAAAAAGGCAAAAAATACAATTAAATAATACAATACAGCCATACTTCAGTTAGGGAAAGCCTCTAGCAAAGAAACTCCTTTTCAAAAAGTCTTTTTGCAGGAGTCCAGCCTACCTGCCCACCCTTTTCCTAACTTGTTTTGTGGCACTGGTATTTGGAGGAGGATTAAGGAAGGAGGGAGCTGACTTACAGCAGCAAATGTGCAATAAACAATACAATTTAGCTTGACCGGGAATGAAGGGGATTCTGCTGTAGGTGAGCCTAGTGTAGTTGTGTGTGTATTTACCTACAACAGACAAGATAACCTAATGGGTATGTATAAAGAGTAAAACAGAAACTAAAAGGGAAAACACATTAGCCTGACTCACCAGCTACCCTGCATATTGAAAAAACCCTTTTAGAATAGTCAACTTTTCACTTGCTGATGGAATGACAACAAGGAGGAAGGGATTCTTTCTTTCAAGAAAGAATCCAAAAGCCAAGAGAAGGCCCCCCTTTTGGCTCTTCCCACCAGGCATCCTTGTGAAGTTGGTCGGACTGACTGAAGGGCCTCTTCTCAAAGACTCATAAAGGAAGAAAAAGCCCTTAAATTAGCTTGGACCTGAGCTGTAGAAGGCATTTGAACTGAATTGCAGCTAAATCACTGATACCTCCTTTTATGTCATTTTAGTATTACAAAATGAACATGCATGAGATGGTATTATTATACTTTCTGGAGGAGATTGATCATACCAATAACCACAGTGCAGCCTATTCAAAGTCTGCTGTCCCCCAGTCATTTTCATTGTGCACCTACAAAAGCTCCTCTTATCCATTGCTAGGAAAGAACATTGGCACATATTAAAGCATGACTCAGAAGGCCTCCTCAGGTGTTGAATACCTACAGCTATTTTAGGATCATGCAGGACCAGCACTTGATTCCCCAGCCGTTAGCACACATTTTACCCTATCACCAAAGGAGCTAGAAAGGAAGGGGGAAATGCCACACACATGCATCTGGTGAGTCTTTTTAATTTCCTCTGCACTGTACCCAGGCAGTGACCAATGAGAGTATTCTGTGCTCACCATCAAAGCCCATTTCTAGGGCACCAGCCCCAACACCATTGGCTGAGTAGAAGGTGAGTGAAGAAGCATCTGGAATGACTACTTTTTATTGAGACCTTCTGTGAGCAGAGTCCTCACCCTCTTCTCCCCACTCCTCCATAATTTTTGATAGCAGTGGAGCAAAAGCTCCTTGAGAGAAAACTCACTGAGTGTGGGACATCTGACTAGCCCCCTTTCCCGAAGGGCAGAAGCAGATGGTTAATGGCAAAAAGTCTTGGTTTTTGAAGTGTTTTGGATTTCAGATAAAACTCAAGAGTGCAGATTGTGGGCTCTTTCACACAACACTATTATAAAACTATAACTCCATGTTACCTGCCGAAGCTTCAATCTGTGTTAACTTGGTGAGATGCTAGAGGAGCGCTCTGGCTGAGAATTCTAAATATTTCTCCTATATGAGGCCTTGGGCTCAATTGGAGGAAAGATAAGATATATGTAATAAATCAATAAACAAGAGCAACAGTTTCAAGGACAATAAATACTATAAATCTTGGAATGTGATGGATCTGTGGTTAAACTGGTGTCCTATAGCAGTCCCAGACAGCAGGAAGTTTTGTGGCTGTTGCTACAACATATCAATGCAAGTTCTCTGTGGGAAATGATTAAACCTGGCTATTGTGAAATACTGGCTTAAACAATGGTATGAATCTCCCATAAATATTATGAACAGTACAGTACTGTCAATCATTTACACCTAAGCCTGGCGCCCAATAATCCCAGCTTTACGAATAAGTCACCAAATTTACTATAATTTACTATAAGGATGACTTAGTCTGCAAGACCTGAGGAAGGATATTGAGGACAGGGTGACTTGTAGTTCTATCATTCATAGGTTTGCTGTAAGTCAAAGTTGACTTAAAGACAATAACAAGAAATTAGCTATTAATTTCTTTCCAAACTTTTGATAATCATTTTTATATCCCCCTCAGATTTGGACTCAAGCAGTTTACCATTAAGCAGTACAATACAGCTAAAAGCATAATGTGATCAGAATTAAAATAGACTTTTCACTATATGAAAGCAATTTACAACTCAAAAGGATAAAAAGCAGTTAAAAACAGTTCCACATTGTACCCTTGAAAGCCTCTTCTTTGACAATTTTCTGTTTTAAAAACCAATGGGAAGTCTTTGCTTGCCAGGTTGTTAGGAGGGAGGTGCCAGGGCCTGGGACAGCCAGTGGGAATGCTCGCCCTGCCTTGCATCCTATCCAGCTGTGTCTATGAAAGTGGGGGGAACTGAGAAAATGATTTTTCTGAAGATTTCAAGGCAAGGACATTCTCATATAGAAGGCAAGGCCTACCAGATAGCCTGGATCTAAATTGTATAGAACTTTCTATCTCATAACCAATACTTTGAATTTGCCCAGAAACACTGGAGCTGGTGTAGCAGGGGTATTCCCTCAACCATTTAATGCTAACTGCAGCTGAAGTATCTGAAATGCAGCCCTATGAAGACTGTGTTACTGTAATCCAAACAGGATGTAACTAAGGCTTGTGCTAGCATGCCTAGATCACACACATTCAGGAAAGGATACAGTTGATGCCGTGGCTTTAAGTGTGCAGAAGCACTACTGAATATTTCAGAAACCTGGATCTCCAGGCTTAAGGCTAAGACTAGGGTTAGATCCAAACTGCAAATCTATGTTTTCAGGAGGAGTGTAACTGAATCTACATACCTTTTGTCTGCCTTTAAAATGACCAGGATCCCCTCTTGTTGTTTGGATTAATGTTCAATTTGTTCACTCTCATCAATTCCATTACTGATTATTACTGATTACACATATTGGTTTTAAACCAAAAAAGCTTCCTTTAAATTAGATAGAAAGAAAGAAATAGAAGTTGGATATCATCTGTATACTGGTTATACCAAATCCTAAACTTCTGGATAATTTTATCCAATTGTTTCATGCAGATGTGGAATATTATGGGGTACAGAACAGAGCCCTGAAGCATAGCCCCACAGGTATGTGTACAAGGAACCAAACAGGATTTTTGGATTTATCCCTTCAGGAAGGAATGGAACCACTGTAAAATAGTGCCTCTAAGTCATACCCCAGTGGGATGACCCAGAAAGATAATGTAGCTGATAGTATGGAAATATGGAAAGTACAGAGAGGTGTCAAGAGGTGCAGCAAAACCAACAGAGACCTGTTCTCTCTGGGCAATTACACATTCAGGCCATCTACAAATGCAACCTAAATAGTCTCTATCTCATTGCCAGACATGAAAATGTACTGAAATTTTTCAGAATAACCCATTTTATCCAGGAACCCCTGGAGCTGCTTCTTTCCAAATAAAGCTTTTTTCCAGATAAAATCTAATTAAAATGCCTGTTTGATCTATGCAGTCAATATTGCTTGTGCTGCTGCAGGTTAATTCACTAAATTTGGAAAGAATTATTATATTTTTACACAATCACAAATCTATATATACTTTTTTCCTCTTCATGGTGTTCTGGGTAAAGATAATTTCCTAGGTATTATTCATCAGCAAGGCGACTGGTGACAGGAGGCTTTTCACTGCCCTCTGTGTCCCTGGTTTCACATTTCTGTCCTCAGATAAGCAACAAGCATTAGCCTCACTGTATGCTGCAACTGAAAGTGTGATGTAAGAAATAAGCTCATTATTTAATTGAAGCAGGGGCCTCCCTTTTAGTTTCAAAGACTGGAATATATTAAATAAAAAACAAGATCATAATCTCCATTTAGAATGCTTTGAAAAAAGGTTTTTAAAATGTCCTGGCAAGCAGTCAAATAAATGACTAAAGACTTAAAACAAGGTTATGTAATTCCTGTCAACATCCAAATCAATTGATCAATCAGTCAATAAATCAGTAAAAGAGGTGGAAGGCTAAAAATACCTTTTGCCCCTGCACTTATCTGTGGAAATAATATTGACTTCCTTGCAAGAAGATGATTAGTATTTCATATGGAGGTTGACATGGTCATAAATATGTATATAATCATTTTTGTGGTCAATCAGAATACAGGATTGTTTGGCCAGGCAATCCTATGTGTTTTCATTTGGAAATTATTTCCATGGCATTCAGTGAAGCCTACTCTAAAATGAATGGGTGTAGGATTGTAATTTTACAGAGTAATCCTGTGAATTGCCTGCACAGAATCAAGTCTCATGAGTGCAATGAGGTTTACTATTAAGTGAATGCTTGGGGGATTCAGTCATTTGAGAGCTACAGAAAATGATTGGGAGCACACCTACACTGCAGAATTAATGCAGTTGGACACAACTTTATCCACCATGGTGCAATGGTGCAATGGCATCCTGAGAGTTGTGGTTTTGTAACGTCTTTAATCTTCTCTGTCAAAGCATGCTGGTGCCTCACCAAACTTCAGCTCCCAGGATTCAGCCATGAAGTTAAAGTGAGGTTAAACCGCTTCAATTCCACAATATAGACATTCCCTGGGACACTTATGTTGACACCTCACTTTTGCTATGAACTCTTTCAAGCAGCCTTCTTGAGGTACATTCCATGTTAGCTCAACATATGTAAAATGAAAACTGTAACTGAACTGTGACTAACTCTGCAGAATGGGATTGGATATAACAAGAATAATATACTGTCCAATTCTTCTGATTTCCAAGGGACAGTAACTCCATTATTTTAAAATCATTTTAAAAAAATGTCCTGGTTTCTAATTTTTCCTCCCACTTTCTTGGTTTTTTTCTGTGCTCAACTTTGCTGCAAATTCAGTTCAAAGCAAAAAGTTAGTTTGCACCCAGTAAATTTAACTGGGGGAGAGCAGAGGAGGAGGTGGAAGCTTACCCTTCCCAGTAGACTTGGGTGAAAGTAGGCTGCTACAACCTCTCCTGATGTGTGTTTCTTCTTCATTAATAATGTTTACAACCCTGACTTACTTTGATGTTACTTGGCCATTTGTCTCTAGTTTTCAAGGGTGAAACATTGAATGATCTGAGCAAGTTGAATTAAAGCCAGCATGGTGGTGTCATGGTTTGGGCACTGGAATATAATTCTGGAGACCATGGTTTGATCCGGCTTAATCTGGAGCAAGATTTCCTTAATGCAGCCTTTGATATGTTTAAGCTCAGTTGGCAAAAGCCTCAATCCAGACGCAGGATTCAGGGTTTCTCCCAACTTAGTGACAGTGAAAACAGCCTGGCCAGTTCCTAACCAGAACTGGCTGCAACTGTTTTCACTGCTATCCCATGTTCCCTGAACTCAGACAGCCAAACCTCACCTGGTGCCCAGTTCTGGGCACCACAATTCAAGAAGGATATTGACAAACTGGAACATGTCCAGAGAAGGCCAACCAAAATAGTTGACGGCATGGAAACCAAGCTCTGTCAGGTGTAGCTTGGAAAATGGAAGGTTTAGAGGGGTCATGATAGCCATCATTAAATATTTGAAAGTATGTCATATTGAGGAGGGAACCAACTAGTTTTCTGCTAGTGCAGAGACCAGTACCCTTCTACACAGACACAAAATGTGAGCACAATCTGGTGTCCCAGGTACCAGATCTGCCTACATAGTGTCATTATAGAGATTTCCTCAGTTGCCTTGGAGGCATTTCTACTGCCCAGCCAAACACAGTTTAACATCGCTGGGCTGCCACCCTAGAGATCCTCCCTCCATCTCCATGTTGCAACTATCCTCAGCCACAAACATGACCTACCTTCTACTTGCAGCTCTGGCATAGCACTTCTGCACCAAGAGACCTGGGAGGGGGAGAGGGAGGGGGGAAAACCTCCTCTTCCCCCTTCTCATTAATCTTATCCAGTAGACATTCCACCTGGTATCAGACGAAGTGCCCAAGAACAAGATTGGTGGGTTGTTGTGGCTGGGGGTAAGGGGGAATGACAGCGGACTGCCATACCGTGCCCCCTGACTGCCTGAGCTCAGGGAACATGGGATGACAGTGAAAACAGTTGCAGCCAGTTCGGGTTAGGAACTGGCTAGGCTGTTTTCACTGTCCCTAAGCTGTGAGAAACCCTGAATCCTGGGTCACGATTCAGGCTTTCCCCAACTAAGCATAAATGCAGCCAAGGCTGCCTTAAGGCAGTCTTGCTCCTGATTAAGCCAAATCAGCTGCTATGGGGCTGATCCGATGACACACCAACTAAATTGTCAGTATAGATGAGCCCTAGAACACATCACAGTGGACTAAAGCTGAAAAAAATGAAAAAATATTAGAAAGAACTTCCTGATGGTAATAGATATTGGCTGATGGAATATGTTGCATCAGAATGTGGTGGAGTCTCCTTCTCTGGAAGCTTTTAAGTAGAGGCTGGATGGCCACTTGTCAGGAGTGCTTTCACTGCATGTTCCTACATGGCAGAATGGGGTTGGACAGGATGGTCCTTGGGTTCTCTTCCAACTATGATTCTAAGATCATCATGGGAAGCCCTTCTCCTGGCTCTGTTTTCCTGAGGAGCATGTCCAGTGGAGATACAACAGAGAAGCCTTTGGAAAGGATACTGCACTTGCTCCATTCATCTTGCCTTTCTACAAAGGCCTTATCATCCTGGTAGGTCCTTGGCAAATGACCTCATTTATGCAAAAAAAGGACTTTTATAAATGGGTATTCTGTTTTTTAAAACACTCTTCTTGGTGTGCTTTGAATTGTTTTAAATGGGTTTTATTTTTACTGATTTTATTTTGTTCTAATTTATATAAACCATGGGAACTCTATTTCTGGGCGAGTCCTGTTTGTAACAGAAAAGCACAATATAAATTGGATAAAGGAACAGTAATCCAACTCAATAAAGCTCGGCACAGCTCTCTTGAACATTTGGTGCTCTAGCTCCAATGACTTCATTATGCAGCTCCCAATTAGATGTGTCCCTTTTTGTTGCTTTCCTTTAGCTTCTCCTCCCACTTTCCATTTCTGCTTAATGTATCCGGCATTTGCATTGTGTTGCCCTGTGCTGCTAACTTGTAGAGCTTTGCCCTTTGGTCCCCAATGCTGTCTTGAGCGGCTGCCTGCTTCATCCTGGAACATGGTCTAATCTCTCTTTTTGGCAGTTGCCACAGTCAGATGCCTGACCCTCACATGGAGGCTCAGTCCTTGTAATATGGGATTATATGCAGCCAGCTCACGTGCTGCCAGAGGCTAGAGACACATTGGCAGAAGAAACACAGACAGTCTCTGGGAAGGAAGTGCTGAGGGCAAAACAGCAATAACCTTTTACTTCTTGCAAATAGCCTCTCTCGTGTCATATTTTAAAAGCTGATTTCCCCCCTCCCTCATGTTTTTCAATCTGCATTATCTCTGTTAATGTCCCTTATGCTGCTGTGTGCGCATAGAGATAAGTGGAAAAGTTGCTGGAGTCCATAAAGAATACTACAGTATTTTTTTGCCATGAGTTTAACAATCCCACAATGATGCATAAGAAAAGCTATTACAGGCAGACCTGCCATGTGTGAAAACAGAGGGGTCTGAAAACTAAGGATTGCAGTGTACAGTTTGATGTAGTGTGATATTGTGTCCCTAAGACATAGGGTATATCTATATGGACCCTTGTCCTGGGGTGAGGGTGGGGGTGGAGAATCAGCTCTGTGGTGACTGCTTGATGCATAGAACTGATTTGGGTTAATGCAGTCTTGAACAGCATCAACAAAAGAAACAGGTTGCTCTGAATTTTTCCCAGGAATATGGAAACTCTGACTTTGGTCCCATGTTAACAGTTTGGATGGTTTCGAGATGGAACCGGATATAGCTGTTATCATAGCCACCCCCTTCCTGTTCTCATCATAGCAACAGCCACTGGCACAGAATGGATAGTGTGACCTGGAGTGATATTGCCTGGGGCACAAAGGAGAAGATGGGGAGAGGAGAAAGTAAATCCTTCTGTACCCCCCATTCATTGTTCTTGTGACTCAGGGCCCATCCGGACAGGCTCAAAAAGCAGAACCTGTTGTGGTTTTACCATAGGCATCCAAATGACGCCTCTGGTAAAATTGAATTAATTTAGAACAAAGCAGGGTTTCCCTTAATTAAGATCCAAATCTTAGGTAAGATCTGGATCTTACCAGGTGTGGGCCCTGTGTGGATTGGGCCTAGGGACTGCATCACACGATCCCCGGCCCAATCCACACATCCCTCTTGGGGGTTTTTTGGTCTCCAGAAGCCTAAAAAAATGAGAGGGCACCCTCTCCCCTCAAACCCCCCAAAAAGCATAAGGAAATGATGTGCCAGGAGACTGGGGGCAGGGAGTCCCCCCTCACTCCCTGATCTCCTGGCATGTCATTTCCCTCCACCAGGAGAGTACGTGGCAGCCAGATAAGGGTTTTTTTGTTTTTTTTTACTTTTAAGAGCTTTTTTTGGAGGGTTTCGGGGTGGCTGTATGCCATTCCGATAGATAGGAAAGCCTGGGCTTTGGCTGGGTTGTGGGGACTTAAGCTCACGCCAAAGTAGGTTTTTTAAACCCATTTTGGTGAGGATTTAAGGCATGTCTGGAAGTGCCCTCAGTCAACATCATGCCCTCCCATCTCTGCAGTTGGGGATGAACCCATTCTGGGGCTAATCTGGAATTTGACATTCCATATTTGCCCAGAGATAAAGTGACCATGTAGAACTGCCTGTATTGTCTTTTCATACAAAATGCTGAAAATATTTTAGTTCCACATATTTCCCTCCTCTAAGTTTCTCTGCTACTTAGGAGTTGTATGAACAAGTGTTTTTCATCCCAATATGTCATTCTTCAACCTGTGGAAGTTTCAAACCAAAATGTCAGAGGTAAGTGAAACAATCTTCCATTCTACTAATGTTCCTTTTGTGGAATGGTCTTACATAGTAGTTGCCCAAGAATCCTGGAATCCCCCCACTCCAGATGTTCAGGCTGCTTACTTTCCTTACTTGTATCACTTGTTTGTTATAAATGCCTGGCCTTCAGTTCCATCTTGTCCAGGTTTCAGGGCAAAGGGAAGAATCTCCTGTTAGTCTTTAAAAAAACCCCAAATGAATGCTACACTTTCAGCAACTGTCACAGATCTTTACTCTATCATGCTTAATGATGTCACTAGGCTCCTCACCATATGATATCCCCAGGGACCACCCTTTGGTCTCAAGTTTTGGATATGAAATCTCAGGTCTGGAGCTGGCACTAATATGGCAATTCTAACCTACTGCTCTCCTTCCTGCCTACATAATATACAAAGAGCTGTAACAGTTCTCAGAATGTCTTCTGGATGAAAGGCTACTCTGAGTCACTAGGCTCTACATTAGAGCTGAATCATTGCATTAACTGTGATTTCGGGACCATAATCTGAAACTAGGGGTGAATCCTTGTGATTACACCTATGTGGAGTTGGGTACCAAGGCTTTAAAGCAGGGGTCCCCAAACTTTTTAAACAGGGGGCCAATTCACGGTCCCTCAGACCGTTGGAGGGCCGAACTATAGTGTTTTTTTTTTAACTATGAACAAATTCCTATGCACACTGCACATATCTTATTATGAAGTAAAAAAACAAACAAAAAGGGAACAAATACAGCCTCAATGTTAATAATAATAATCATCATCATAAAAATAATAAAGAGGGTTGGAAGAGACCCCTTGGGCCATCTAGTCCAAACCCCTTTTGCTTTTGTGCAACAAAACATAATCAAAGCACCCCTGACAGATAGTCACTCAATAATAATAATAATAATAATAATAATAATAATAATAATAATAATAATAATAATAATAATAATGGGATCTGCGCACATCATCCGAAAATACATCACACAGTCCTAGACACTTGGGAAGTGTTCGACTTGTGATTTTGTGATACGAAATCCAGCATATCTATCTTGTTTGCTGTGTCATAATAAAATAATAATAATAATAATAATAATAATAATAATAATAATAATAATAATAATAATAATAATACATCACACAGTCCTAGACACTTGGGAAGTGTTCGACTTGTGATTTTGTGATACGAAATCCAGCATATCTATCTTGTTTGCTGTGTCATACAATGATAGTAATAATCCATCATATATATCTCGTTTGTTGTGCCATACTCTGTCTTTGTGTCAATAATAATAATAATAATAATAATAATAATAATAATAATAATACCATAATTAAAATGGTTGGAAAAGACCCCTTGGGCCATCTAATCCAACCCCCTTCTGCCTTTGTGCACCAAAACAATCAAAGCATCCCTGACCAACATAATTCAACCACCTACTAACACAGTTAACCTATTTCTATAAGATGTGCCTCTGTATTCATTTTGGAAACTGCCACTGGATACATTCTGTGCAATACAAAACGAAGTGTGCCATTTTCCCCAATGTACATTTAATGTGGTACCTCAAGCAAGGTCTTAAGTTCCTCTGTGGCAGCGGTGGCTGGAAAGGAGCGCACGGGGCGGGCAAGGAGGCAGGAAAGGTGAGTGCCTTTCTCTTCTTGTTTGCCCAGTGTTTATGTTCCTTGGCAACAGCGGCAGCGGGAAAGGAGCGCGCGGGGCGAGCGAGGAGGCAGGGAAGGCGAGTGGCTTTCTCTCCTTGCCCGTGCACTCCTTCCTCGACAGCGGCGGCGGGAAAGGAGCGCGCGGGGCGAGCGAGGCGAGAAAGCCACTCACCTTCCCTGCCTCCTCGCTCGCCCTGCGTGCTCCTTCTTCGGCGGTAGCGGCAGCAGAAAAGGTGCACGCAGGGCGAGGGAGAAGGGAAAGGCCTTTTCCTCTTTCTCCTTGCCACACACATCTTTCTTGGCAGAGGAGGAGGGAGCTACTGCCCCGCGGGCCGGATAAATAGCTCCGGCGGGCCGCATGTGGCCCGCGGGCCGTAGTTTGGGGACCCCTGCTTTAAAGTCACCTCATGTATAAAAATTAAACCTTTTACTCCAGTAGTTAATAATAATATTAATAATAACAATAATAATAATAACTTTATTTTTATACCCCACCTTCATCTCCCCGCAGGGACTCGGGGCGGCTAACATGGGGCCAAGCCCAGTTAATTACAATAAAACAGGATAAAATACATACAGAACAAAACAAGCATCATCAATGAAACAATGTAAACAGAATAAAACACCATTTTAAAACAGTAATGTAGTGATTAACCACCATATAAGAGTGAAACAGCAATTAATTATAAGAGGACTGGGCAAAAGTGCGAGGCGTGTATAATTAAAAACCTAATGAGGTAGATAATAAAGTGCTGCAGTGTTAACTGGGAGATTCGGAGGTGGGATAAACAAGAGATTATTATCAACTAAAGGGGCAGAGAGACAATACATCGGGCATGGTGATTATCAATGTGTGTGGCGGGGGGGGGGGGGGGGGGAACTGTCATTGTAGTCAATCATTGAAGACACACTGGAAGATCCAGGTTTTTAAATCTTTCTTAAAGGCTGCCAAGTGGGTGCTTGCCTGATCTACTTGGGAAGGGGGTTCCAGAGCCAGGGGGCCACCACAGAGAAGGCCCTCTCCTTCATTCCCACAAGACGCACTAGTTATTTTCTCTCTAGCTAGAGAAATATAGCAATTCCTTGAGATTTCAGCCAGTGCACTGAAACCTCTACTAGACTTGACACATTATGCTTCTTTTCTTTCACACACAGTCACATATTTATGCAGTGCTTAGTGCTGTGTCCCTCAGACTGAAAGACTTGTTTTCTAAGTGGGCGACCAGCTGTGAAGCTATGTCCTTCGTCGCTGAACTATGGCGAGCATTTCACTCATCGTAGTTTGCTACGCCTCTCTTTACGTTGGTCCTTCTTTAATGATTTTACGGGAGAAACAGAGATGTTTGTTCAAGAACGGGAAACTGGCATGCATGTGGAAATACAAGAAACACAAGCAGCATGATGAATCCTGGGATTTTGGGAGACAGACATTAGACCATGAAATATGGACATGTTTACGGGAAAAGGAAACTATAGTGTGCAGTAATGCTAAGTGTGGACATGTTTGTTACACAATGGAAACCTAGGCCTTGGATTAAACCCCTGCTGTGAAAGGACCTTTATTCCTCTCTGTCAGATGGAATTTGCACTAATTGGGTTAACCAATCCACCTTTTCATGCTGGTGAAGGAGAAAGCTGGGTTATTTTTCAGCCTGTGGAGAAGGTATCAAAGATATGTTTTCTACAAATATCCCAAACAGTTTATTTTCTTGGAATTGAGAGAGAGTCCGGAAACACTGTAAGTCCATTCAAACTCTTTGTGGCTACCTGGAAACAGCAGCCTGAAAATAGAACATTTTTGAATGGGGAAAAGAATGTTGTGGGACTGTGAAACCAAAGAGTTCTGTTTACTTAAAGATTTTGGGGGTTTTTTAGTTGCCAACATTTTCAGTCTGGCAAGACTTTTTTTAAAATTCACCCCAATATTAAGTTCAGTACAAACACCAGTGATAATAGGGTTAGTGTTGAATAGCCATTCTGATTAATGTCATCACTGGTTGTTTGTTGTGAAGTCATTTCAGAAGGAAATAATCTGGTTCTAACAGTGTAATTTCCCTTTGGAAATTGCACTATTTGGTTCAGACTCTTTGCATTTTCTCTAAAGTAGTCAGCTTTGCCAAGAAAGAAAGAAAAATGCACAAAGTATTTAAGGGTGGAAGGATGTGATAAGTGGTTGTTTTGGATGAATAGGGTATATCCACAATGCACAACTGTGACACCTTGATCCAATTTTAATAGCTATAGTTCATGGACCTGGAAAGGAGCTCCCAGTTGCACAGTGGGTTAAAACCTTGTGCTGGCAGGACTGATGATTTGAAGGTTGGGTTGCTGACCTGAAGGTTGCCAGTTCGAATCTAACCTGGGGAGAGTGCGGATGAGCTCCCTCTATCAGCTTCTGCTCCATGTGAGGATATGAGAGAAGATTCCCACAAGGATGGTAAAAACATCAAACATTCGGGCATCCCCTGGGCAAGGTCCTTGCAGATGGCCAATTCTCTAACACCAGAAGAGACTTGAAGATTCTCAAGTTGCTCCTGGCATGAAAAAAAATGGAGCTGGAACAGGAGCAGGGAGTTGGCCTCCTCTTGGGAGTAGGCTAGAGGTGTTGAGTCTCCCATGAAAAGATTAGGCAAAGTTAGACCACCAAGACTACTGTGTCACTGAACTTCATTAGGAATTAGCAATCAGATGTACAGGCAGTCCCCGAGTTATGAAAAGATGGGTTCTTTCAGTTTGATCTTAATTTGCATTTGTATGTAAGTTGGAATGGTTGCATATACAGGCTTTCCTATTCCTTGGAAAGTTCAGGTGCAATAGCTATCTTATATTTTGTGTGTGTGTGTTATCTTGATCATTTGCTATACAGGCAAACCTATCTTGTTTGTAACTTGGAGAATGTCTGCATTGAAGCTGCAGAACCAGTCCTACCTTTGGATGGAGTGAGGCAACCATTTCAAGTGGTAAAATTTTAAAAACCATAAAGGAGCAGCAAATCATCACATATCAAGCTTCTTGTTATTGCATTTTAAGTGCCAGGGATGAGGAAAGATTTTTGTGAGATTATGGTACGGTGATTTTCACTGTAAACATTCTTTGTCTGCCTCTGTTAAGGAACTGTGAGATTCCTTGCTGTTCTTATTATATGAGATGAAGAATAGAAAAGAAAGACATGGCCATAAGAGTGAGGCTACAGAAAACATGTCGACTGTTCAGTTGAACCTTAAAAATGAAACTGGAGGAGTGTTGAACAACTGAACTAAATGTTGCCACTAGAAAAAAATTCCTTTCCAAGGTTCATATGCCAGCTCATTGCAAGTGGTGAAAAACAGAGGTAATTCCTTGCTTTGTAGAAACAAAATTGCATGATGTCAGATTCCAAGGTCCAATTTGTTTCAGAACACCTGGGTCATAAAACAGCCTTAAAACCAACAATGGAAGGCGATTTCATTTTACAGTTTGTTTTATATCACTGTGGTGGTTCCTTTCAGGCTGCTGACTTGCCCTAGGCATGCATGCCATCCCTTCCCTGCTAATAGAGGTTAAGTGCATCGCACTATGTGACAACTTCACAGTGTTTTCGTTCTCCATCTAAATGACATGTGGTTAACACTGGCTGACTCTGCTGCTTCAGATAGTAGGATCTGAACCAGTGGATTCAAAATACAAGAAGGGACACAAAAAAGAATATCCTGAGAATAAGAGGTGTTGGATGACCATCGGTCAGGAATGCTTTAGCTGTATGCTTTAGCAAGTGGTTGGACTGAATGATCTTTTTGGAGGAATATAATGAAAATTTGCAGACTTTTTTATCTTCAGTGAAAAAGGCTGTCTTAACATATGTTTTGTCTTTTTTGCACAGAAAACAATGCAAAAAATACTTCCTTTTCTGTGTTTAATTTTTACATACATGGTTTTTGCCCAAAATATACTGCCAAAGTTCAAAATGCAAACGTCTCCTAATCATCCTATAAGGAGAAAACTTCTGTAATTCTTCCTTCTTGTATCCCAAAATTAAATAAGTAAAGCATTTATATCACTACTCTCTGGGTCCTTGTCAGTTCTCTGATTCGACAAGAAATGCTGCAGACAGAAAACCAAGCTGGTGGTAAAAGTGAAATACAATTCCCTAAAATATGCAACTGACTTTCAAAAAAAAACTATTAAATCTCACCTTGCATTTGTGCTATTCTTTCCTCCAGGTGAAATTCGCTGCTCAAAACACAGCCAAGAATGAAATATTTATGCCAAAGATATAATTATGGCAAAATAGGAATTATATTTGTGGCCTATAATTATGCCACGAAGCAGTATTACCTGCCATAAAACAGAAAAGGGAATTTGTCTAACCTGAAGGACTGATTCAGCAAGTGGAGTTCCCCTTAAGCGCATGGAATATCTTTTCCAAGCCTCACCCCTAGAGATTAAGTAGGCAAGGTACTGCCACTCAACTTTATCTTTGACAAGAGATCAGAGATAACAGTGAGAATTATCCCAGATGCCATTTCTCCTGCCAATAGCACAGCAGGCCTGAAGGAATCACTGATCAAAGCTAACCTCAGAGATTCCAAGATCAGATGAAGAAAGTCTAGTGTGCCTTGCCTGCCCTGCACCCGCATCCATGGGGGAGATATCAGGCAGCAAAACTATCTTCACTAAGTCACTAGCTGAAAAACGACTCCTTTAGCCATTCCCTCAATCAGAGACCTGGTTTCTTTGTGTCTTTCTCCAGCAAGGTTAAAAAAAAACCTTGTGTGCAGCACAAATATTGTGTAATATTGTGTGAGGAGAAAGGTGGGCAAGCATTCCTCTGGATCTTATCATTTGGTCTTCAAAGTTCTGCCAATAGTTACACCTGAGTAGATAGGTATAAAATTGAGTTCTGCTTTAATTCCTTTGTGTGGAAATGTTCAAATTGGTAAGTCTTATGCCCGGCCTACTTGACCTGTGACTTTAGCCTTGTCCCACCCTCTGCTCCTGGCACACACCCCGTTTTAAACTGATCAATCTGCCTGTGCATCAGTATTGTACATGTTTCAATAATTGCATGTGGAATAAAACTTGTACGGAACTACAAGCTGTGGATTTTAAAAAGCCTAATAAAAATGACAGGGGAAGGAAGCTGGGGGAAATAAACAAAAGTTCTTTGTGACTATGGGCAGCCATAAAATCAATTACTGGAAGAGGCAACAAATACATTTTATGAAACCATTGGGGAATGTGAATGTGGCTTGGAGGCAACCGACAATCCAAACACTACATCCGGCAATAGGGCTTTTCTTTAAAAAGTAATGACCTTTATGTCACAGTCCTCAGTTCACAGTGCTAGAGATGTATCCCAATGGACTTACCCCAAAGCATGTGGTTTGAAGATTGCATTCCCAGCCTCATTTTGTAGGTGAGGAACTACATGGGAATGTGACATCTCAGCTGGTTGCCAAGGAAACCATCTGATCCAAACATTCGTGGGCTGTCCAACTTGGCAAGGCTCTTAATTTCTGAGTCAGTCTTCAACAAAACATTTTCACATTTGTAAGGCATTAAAGATGCACAAAGGATGATTGTCATCTCTCTGACTGATGCTGTTGAGATCTTTCAATTAACTGCAAAGAAGATTTGGATATCTACCAAATTGCTATGATACTTAATATGATCCAAGGGGTTGACTTGACTCCCATGAAAATCCATTGGAGCAGAGCCTGACCTATGGAAGCGCAGAACATTTCAGACTTTATTAGCTACATCTGTTTTACTTCTGTGTTGCTATCTTTGTCCCTAACCATCACAAGCCAGCTTGTGGTGATGCTCAAATCTTCCAGAAAAAACAGTGGTCAACCAGGAATGCATCTGAAGGAATCCAAAGAACTGGGCCTGCCAAATGCTGTTGCAACAAAGTATGACAGTAGGTTTCAAAAGAAGGGAAAAGAATGGGAGAAGTTGGGCTGAATAAATCATTAAATTTGCAACTCTTCAACCAAAGATAGACTTAACACTAGGCATAGTAAGACAAAAAGATGGTAAGGGGACATCAGTAAGGTATGGAAGAAAAAAAACTCTTCCATGTAGTCTGCCTTGCAATCCCACCACTGATAACACTTCCTTCACATGCAGTGGGTAGGTCTGTCTTTTTTGGTAGTGGCACCTTCAAGTTGATTCCAACTCATGTCACCCTATTATAAGGTTTCTTGGCAAGAAGGGAAGCTTACCATCACCTTTCTCTAAGGCTGAGAGAGTCCAATTTTCCCAAAGTCACCCAGTGGGTTCCACAGCCAAGGGGTATTCTGGGTCCTAGGGTCTGTCTTCATTGGTACTTTAAGCTGAAGGTGGGGGATCAGCTACATCTAATGTGCAGAGCCACATCCACAAAAGGACCTTGGACAGCTTCTTCAAAGTGCAAGGTGAATTCTCCTCTCCCACTGACATGGGATTCCCCAGTAATATATTAAAACTTGGATGTGTTCAAGCAGCACATTCAAGGCCCAGAACACACAGCTGTCAGGCTTACAGAAAATTTTGCTCCTGAATCTATCTGTGTGCACTGCAGTTCCTTAAGCAGAGAGAGTGAAGCTCTGAGATAGTTTCCTTCCAGTTCTGAGCTGTGATGTTGATGTCAGAATGGAAGCTGTCAATCAGAACAGCTGTTCCACAGCCAGATGTGTGGCATTGCGATGGGCCAGTAAATCTAAGAGATGGGTGGAAATGGTTGAGGACTATCAACATTACCATAGATCAGAAACGACTTGAAGACAACCATAACAATAGTAATCAAATGCTGTGCAGAATGGGCCTTTCCCAGTCAAGTGTTCTAGTGGTATTGGGTGAGGCAACCTTGTTTCTTTACTTCCCGTCAATTCTTTTCCACTGGCCAGAAGGCCACTTGAATCTGGATGACACATTTCAACCAGGTCACATGATGGGAATGAAAGAGGGGATCCATGGAGACAAGCAATGTGGAAGCTATTCTAACCAATGTATTTCCACGTGCATTTTATTAATAGAATGCTACAAGGGCAAAGAGAAAGTCAATTGCCAGCCTCTGTCAATCCAGCTGAAACATCTGCAACTCTGTCTTCAACTTCTTCTTAGCATCAGAGATCTCAGAGCAGTTTTATAGGCAATTTTAGCATCTTAAAATAGTATTCAGGCAATAGAGCAAAGAGTAACAGGAGTCAGGCATCAAAGTTTCCCATAGATGCAGAATTATAATTGACTACTCTTGTAAAGTATCTGGCTAAAAGGACAAAGGAATTAAAATGCTTCTGTTGCTCAAAAGAAGCAACAAGCAGGGACTCAAAAGCAATTCAAAAAGCCAATTTCAGCTGCACGTTTTTCAGCATCAAATTCCAAAGCAATCAAAGGGCCCCACATGCAAAGGGTAATGGAAGACGTATTATAAAGCCAATAGTGGATGAAGGGCTGGATTTTGAGGGGGAAAATCCATAGGTTCAAATCTTTGCTTAGACATTTATTCATTATTTGGTTTGCTAGACTTGCATTCTGCCCAAAACGTTAAAGTGTTGGCAGTAAAATCCAACATGGTCTGGTCTCCTTAAATATGAATACTCAGCACAATTGGGAAAGAAGAACCTCTATGTGTTTCATTGTATGTGAATTTGTGGTCCATGCCATTAGGATTCCAATCATGTGTAATGCCTTTACATGTATCTTTGTACATATGAAAGTTCTCTTTTGTAAACATAATGCTGAATGCACATCAGTGAAGGCAGAGGGACCAGCAGACAACAGTACTTAGATTTAGATTGGAAATAACAACCTCCCAAGCCTCTCACTATTTCTTTGTTAATGTATATATTTGCTAACCTGTATGTTGATTTACCAGTTTGACTGACTTCTTAGGTGTAGGAGGGGTTATAGACATGTGATTGTACTGATCATGTGTAGACTCAGGACTCCATTTTATATTCAGTCTTGCATCAGACCTCAGTGGAGGTGAATGCATGTGTGTGTTTGGACTTCAATAGAGAAGTATGAGTCATGGACTTCAGTAAGTACAAGTATACCTAAAGACTGTGGACTATTGATTAAGAATAATGCCCTGTGTACTCAACACAGAGAGAAGCTACATCCTATCTATAACTAAACTTTAATAAGAATTGTGCCTGCATGGTGAATTAATACAAGATGTTTAAGAGTAAACAAGATATGTTATTTTTCAAAGAAGGCTTTGTTTTTTTTATCTCTAAGTACATATTTTAAACTAAGAGGTTTCAGGAGAGCGCATATCTTTTGGGCAACTGCAACTTCAAAGAAACATCTTTAAAACTCTGCTTTGTGGGGGCTTTATTTATGTATTTTCCACTTTCATGGGGGTCCTGTGTCCCTAACCCCAGTGAAGGTAGATTGCTGTCTATAAGACAAAAAAAAACTTTTTCCTACAACTCTCAGAATCTCTGTGACCATATGGACTTGGAGTTTCTGGAGAGTTCTGGAAAGTAACTTTTCAAAGTTATGTAAGCATCCTCTCCTTGTATTTTCAAGTACCCTGTACTTTGATGTTTATTTGCTTGCTCTACAGGTCTGCAGTTACTAAGATCACTTTTATTTCACTTTCTTGACTACAATGTTTGATGTCCTCCAGTCTTCAGTCACCTCCCACCAAGTGCTAACAGACTGGCTCAAATATTCACACCCATATAATATAGACATAATGCTCATGTGGATGATTTACATTATTATTTGTCTGTACTTTGTTATCTTGAGAAGCTTAACTGCATATCCCAAAGAACTGCTTTCTTTTATACTTCTTGGAAATGGTCAACACATGCATATTCTTTGAGCTCACTGGGCAAATAGATTCCTTACTCCAATTAATCTTTTCATTTATTTGCATTTCTTTGCTCACCTTGGAATATAGGTATCGTAGGATATGATTAAAAGGTGCAACTCAGATAGTCCTGGTAAAATGCTGTATAATCTTTGCACTGAACCCAGTGTTTTGATTATACTCAGCTGTGCTGCCATCACTGAGTCATATGAAACCTCAGTCTTTCTTTCCTTCCTAGAACTCAGCTGATACATAATTGAGTGACAGGTCAGTGCATGTCTGGTAAAGATAGGCTCTGTAGAGCAATTGACCTGGGTCAGATATGCTCTCCACACACACACACACACGTGAATGCTGGAGATACATGGGAGGAGACTGTCCCCAGCTGTGTATTTCTGTGTCTGTATGGGGAGGGGGGAGGGTGAGAATGGTCATTCAGATAAATTTTGGGGAGTGTCAAAATAAAGGTGTCAATTTTATACAGATTTTGTAATTGAATTCAGTGAGATGTACGTCTAAACAAACGGGTCTTTGGATTGGACTGGAAAAACACAGGCCACCAATCCTACAGTGTTGATCTGATGACTCATTTCCCATTGTCAGTATAATATTTCCCAAATTTATTAGGGGCCCCTTTCTACTATAGAATTCTAGCATTAAAATTCCAACTTAACTGTTATGGCAATGCCCCATGGAAGCCTGGGCTTGGTTGCTGCATGTCTTCAGGATGTTTCTGACTTAAGGCAACCCTATTACAAGGTTTTCTGGGGCCGAGAGTGTTATCCAAAGGGTTTCCATGGCTGCGTGGGAAATTGAACCCTGGTCTCTAGAGCCATAGACCAACACTAAAATCACTATACCACATAAACTCTGGGAGGGGCATTTAGAACTCTCATCCAGAATGCTCTAGTGCAATTCCTAATAGCTGGTAAACTGACTGGGATTTCTGGAAGTTGAAGTCCAAAACACTTGGAGGGCCAAAGGTTGGGAAACCACTTCTCTAGTCCCTCATTGAACAATAAACTCCAGGATTCAACAGGATGCAACTATGCAGTGTTAAAGTACCCCAAGACACTGAATTGCCTGGACCCCATTCCTGGACCCTTAAATTAGTGGGACTTGATGTCACAAGGGTTTTGACAGTGGGACAGACTGCCTTGAGAAATAGTTGATTTTTGCGGATTAGTGTTTTCTTTTTAAAAAGGGAAGTTTGGATGGACATCAATCAGAGATGGGATATCAGCAAATTTCCTGCTACATTTGGCACCTGGACTAAATTTTATTTACGACATCTTCTATGGTTAGAAGGATAAGCTCCATATAATGTGTTCAAGGTTGGTATATACATGATTAGTGTTTCATGTGTTATCATTGTTTCATAACAAACCATAATATGACCTATCCTTAATGGAGGGGTTTTATTTCTGATGTTTTTCAGATTATCAATAGGATATGTGTCTATATTTTGATATGGAAATTCAGTCCCTAGTACAGAGAAAAGATATAAGTTCATATATCAGAAGGGTGGAATAATCCTTTATTTCATTTGAACTCAATTTATAATTTGCTAATCAAATTATTATTGGGAGCTTTATCAAATGCTTGACTGAAATCTAGATAAATGATATCCAAACATTCCCATTATCTACTAAACAAGTAACATTTTAATATATATATATATATACATATATACATATATACATATATATATATATATATATATATATATATATATATATGGCTAGTTTGGCAAAATTTGGTCTTGACAAACCCATTCTGGTTCCTACTATCATTACATTATTATCAGGATATGTGAAGACAGACTCTTGTTCTAATATCTTACCTGCTATTGGAGTTAGGTTGACTGCCTTTAATTTCTTGGATCTTTTTCTATTGTCTTTTTCAAAGGGGAGGGACAATGTTTGCTCTTCTCCAGTCCTCTGGCAACTTGCCTGTTCTCCAAGACTTCTCAAAAATGATGGCAAGGAGTCCTATAAGTATGTCATTAAGTTCAATTACTACTCTGGGATTCAGTCCATCTGGCCTGAATATTTGATCTCATTTAGGGTAATTAGGCAATTCCTGGATATCTCAGTATCAATCTTAATTTGCAATCTGGATTCCTTGCCAAGGTCTCTTTTGATACATGGAAGCACACAGTTCTCTTTTTGGTTAAAAAAAGAGAGGAGCAAAATGAGTAGTTCTGCCTTTTTGTTATGATCTGTTGGCATTTTGCCATCCTTGTTGAGCAGTGGTCCACAAATTCTTTGGTTATTCTGTATTGAATATATTTGGAATATATATTTCCTTTTATTTAGTGCTTGCCTAGCCAGTCTCAACTCATTGGGAGCTTTAGTTTTACTTACACTATTCCTGCAAACTTGGGGTACGTACAGATGTCAGCATTCTGGAAGAAGCAAAGACAACCAGCATTGAAGTGATGATCCTCTGCCATCAACTTTGCTGGACCAGCCATGTTATCTGAATACCCAGTCACCATCTCCCAAAGCAGTTACTTTACTCTCAACTCAAGAATGGGAAATGGAATGTCGGTGGACAGCAAAAGAGAGTTAAAGATGGGCTTAAAGTTAACCTTAAAAATGTGGCATAGACACCGAAAACTGGGAAGCCTTTGCCCTCGAGCGTTCTAACTTGAGGTCAGCTGTTGACATCAGTCCTGTGAATTTGAAGAGGCATGAGTGGAGGGCAAAAGGGAGAAACATGTCAAAAGGAAGGTAACTTATAAGGACTGCTTTCCATCTGGAAATTGATGTTCTCACTGTGAAGGAGCATGCAGATCCAAAATAGGTCTCCACAGTCACCTACGGACTCACCACCAAACTCTACGCTTGGAAGGCAATCATACTTGGCTACGAATTATAGCCTATGATGAGGTACATACACATCTGTTTTTGTTTTAAGTGGTTCAACCTGTTTCACGTTTTTTATATGTTCTCTTTTTCCTTTTCACTTCCTCCTCAAGTTTACTCCATAGCCATATTGGTCTTTTCGGATTTTTACCATTTTTCGTCTTCCATGGAACTGTTTGTAGTTATGCTTTTTGCAGTTCCCTCTTTATGAAATCCCATCCTTCGATGTACCTGTCAGGCTGGCAGAAGGGCTTCCACTGAGGATCTCAAAACATTGGCAGACTCATAAGGGAGAACATAGAGAAATTTCACCTAAGTGATCCAAGAGATCATGCATTGAAATTTAACAGCAGCTTTGTTCGGTCCCCAGGAGTATTAGAGAGCCTTGGATCCCCCCTAAATAACTGGTGGCTCAATGCAGCCTATGGGCCACATTTTCTCCATTTGTGCCTTACAGAAGGAAAAGTACATGGAACTATTACAACAACTTTAAAACATTTTGAAGATTTTTAGAAAGGACAACTGTTCACTATTATTGCATGGGAATAGGAAAAAAACTATTAGTTCAAGTTACTGGTAGGCAAAGTTGTGTCTAAAGACTACTATTTGAAATAAATTGTTTGTAATAGAATAAGGTACATTTGGCTTTGATAAGTTGAGCCACTATTGGAAGAAACATACCAACTACAGTTTAGGGTGGCAAGGATCTGATGGTCTCCAAATATTGATTTACATTTCTCCTCATTGCTTCTCACTGTTCATGTTAGCTCATAGGAATTGGAATCCAACCATATCTGGAGAAGAACTGTTTCTCACCTTTGCTTTAGGGACAGGGAGCCTGACTTACAAAAGCATCAATGTAGTACTAAATTTATATGTCAGCAACAGAGTACTCAGGAATTACATTTCTTCATAAAATGCAGATATAAATTTGGCTTAAAGGATTTGAGTACTTAAACACAAAATTAATATTTATTAAAATTAATATTTTCTTATAAATATCATGGTTGAGTGGTTGTAGAGGAAAATTGTGTTATTTACCCGCATATAGTCTCTTGGACAAAGTCATCAAGTTTGAGGAGGGGGAGAGAATAAGTGTTGAAATGGTATATATCACCTGTCATGTATAGCCAGAAGCGGCCCTAGGTAATTTCGCCTTGTAGGCGAACCTAGTGGCCACGCCCCCTGAAATTGCACCCCCCCCCCCGAAGGCCTTCGTCATCGTCGTCGACATACCTTTGTCGGGCTCCCGCACAGACGGGAGGCTTGGATTCCTTACGTGCCACACGAGCAAGCGAACTCCTGTACATGCGCATGAGTCGCATCACCCAAAATGGCCGATGGGACTATTCTGCGCATGCGTGGGGTTCGCTCCCTTGCGCGGTGATGTAAGGCATGCAGTGTGACTTACGTCACCGAGCAAGTGAGCGAGCGAACCTCTGCACATGCGCAGAAGAGTCCCATCGGCGATTTTGGGCAAAGCGACTCCTTTGTGCATGCACAGAGATCCTGAAGCGGAAAAAGAATGCTCAGTGGCGGCGGGCGGCGGTACGGCGGCACCACAATTACACGGGGGCACCTCGAGTGCGCCCCCTGTTGGTGTGCGCCAGCGGCGGGCACCTACTTCACCTCGCGGTTGGACCGCCTCTGTGTATAGCAAACTATGTAGCAGAGACAACAAGAACCCCTGTCCTGAATGGAGAAGTTCCATAATGGGCCATTTGAAAGAGTGCATGACATGCACTGGGGCCAAATTACATTAATGCACAATGCAACATATATAACTGCATAAAGTGTGGCATTGCACAACTCATTGCATCAATGCACGCCACTACACAATGTGCATCAATAAGGGAAATCACATTGGTATGCATTATATGCGGATGTTCAATTCTGGGAGAAATGCAGGATGTAAATCCAAATGAACAAACATGCATTGCTCACTGATGCACATTGCACACCAATGTCCATTGAATGTTCATTGCACAACAATGTGCACTGGGTACTAATGAGCACTGTTACATACTAATGTAACAGCAGCCCTCTACTGGATGTGGACATTACACAACTGCACAATTCTAATGACAGGAGATGTAAATTCACATATGAAAATGTAAGACACCAACAGTAATTCAGTAACCATTTTCATTTTTAATTAAATAGAAATATCAAAATTTGAATTTGAGATGTTCATTTATATGCTTCAAATTGTGTAAACTTTACAGGCTTCAGCACAACACCTAATTAATAATGTTCAAGACTGGTATTTATACCATTACTTTATTAAGGACAGAGATTATCAGATTGTCCTGTGCAAGTACATACGACGTGGTCCAGAAACCCCAAAACAAGCATAGTTAATCTCTGATACTTGACATAGTAAGCCATGGTTGCATTGACGTTAATAAAATAATGTACATGCGCTTCCAAGAACAGAACATGCCCCAAGGTTCTTGCAGGCATACATATATAAGAGTTTATTTCAGTCAAACCAAGATATTTCTACATGGGAGGGGGAAATGATACTTTTGAGGGGTAACAAGACAACTGTAAATAGATTTGTTTCAAGATGCAGCAATAACATGTGAGGTTGCGGCTGTTATTTAGTCATTCTTAAACAAATTGGCAGCTGTGAGCAATTCCAAACCCCCAAGGCCAATTCACATATTAAACAATCTCTGAATGAGCATCACATTGCTAGAGGCATCTGCCTCTTTGGTTCAGCCACCAAGGATTTCAACTAAAAATATCCAGTGATTACAAGCCTGCAGTGTAAAGGCAATGAGGTCAAAAACTAACATTACAGAGTATCTGTACAAGTATACTTCTGTTTAACAAAGCCTCTGACAAAGATGCTCCTTTTTATACAGCCTTTTTCTACCAATCCAACCTCTCTTTCTTCCTTGTCCTCTGTCTAGCTTTGTTTCTTTAGCTGCATCAGCATTGGGAGAATTATGAAGGATCACAGAAGAAATATAGGCTTTAATAGTGTGTTCTTCAATGAACTATGCAATAATGCTTGAGCTAGGAAGGAATGGGATTCTGCTCTAGCAAATCATACTACAAACTAGAAAAAGCAGGATAAAAGGTAGCTGCTGAAAAATCCCTTATTGTTACTCTTATCTATGATGTGTTCATCTCAGATTCCCACACCTGTGCAAATATTGGAGAATCGAAAAGTTACATGAAATGTTCTACAGACACTTTTAAAAGTAAAACTTGAAAACCAAGAATGTAAAAAAATACTACTTATGAAGAAGCAAAGGTTTGTGAAGACTGCAGACCTTTTACCTAGTCTAGCCAATGAACAACAAAAGATTATTTTCCCTCTTTGTTCAGGGAGAAAAACAAACAAACAAATCCATAAGCAGGTCAAACAAGGAAAGAAAATAGCAACTGTATATTTGTGTTCCTTGTTAATATAAAGCCTCTATATCATTTGGACATTTTCCCTTTGCTTCTGCCTTACTTTGGCTGTTCAGAATTTGTCCCAGTTAAAACTGCTTCTGTGGTCATTGATCAGGCTGTCACCATGATTACAAAACCAAAAACAATTTTTCATTTTGCAAAAGCTAAAGGCATATGCACAAACATATTAATGTACAATATGGTCCTTTTCTACACAAATTATAAAGAGTTAAGTCACTTGAAGAACTTACTTGGAAAGTGAGGGATTTTGCTAGCAGGCATTGTTGGACAGCCACCTCCCAGAAATGTTTTATTTTGGATTCCTGTCTGGGCAGAAGTTGATTAGATGGCCCTTGGGACTCCTTCAGACTCTGAGATTCCATGGCCTAGATCTGAGCCATCAACATTCCAAAGCATAACGAAAAACGAACACCAGAGATTATGCAGAGTACAACAAACTATACAAAAGAAATCCTGTGGATGCTGTTCACTCCAATGATGATTTTGAATCACAGTGTACTTCTTTTAATGTTTTTTCTAGCACCCAAAGTAAAAAATTGCTGCTGCAAGTTTTCTTGTTCTGTTTTCTTACTCAAGGTGGTATTAATTTTGGACCAAACTGCTACTTCACCAAAAGCAGCCAATCATTGCATCTTCCCATATTTTAATATCTTTTGAATGTTTTCCTTTCTGTCTTGGCACAAATGGCTACTTTAGAGCAAACACCGAGAAGAATCTGAATCAGGTAGTATGCCTTTAGGTGTCTCAAGCAGGAATCCAAATCATGGTATGCCCATTCCTGGGAAAGCTATACTTATTCCATATCTGCATTCCCCGAAACACTTCAAAGCACAGGAGCACTATGAGGAGAAAAAGTGGTTTTAGAAGTGGCAAAAAAAGAGATCATGAAAATACACAAAGCACCTTGAGCTACATGCACAGAATCTTAGTAAACCTTCCCATTTTCTGTCTACAATAAATAAATAATAAAATAAATAAATACACCTGCCGCTAGTGCAAATTGGTAGCTGTCTTGGAAGTGAAGGTTAGTACATTACAAATACATGTTGAGTCCCTTCCATATACAGTAGAGTCTCACTTATCCAACACTCGCTTATCCAACATTCTGGATTATCCAACGCATTTTTGTAGTCAATGTTTTCAATATATCGTGATATTTTGGTGCTAAATTCATAAATACAGTAATTACTACATAGCATTACTGCATATTAAACTACTTTTTCTGCCAAATTTGTTGTCTAACATGATGTTTTGGTGCTTCATTTGTAAAATCATAACCTAATTTGATGTTTAATAGGCTTTTTCTTAATGTCACCTTATTATCCAACATATTCACTTATCCAACATTCTGCCGGCCCGTTTATGTTGGATAAGTGAGACTCTACTGTATTAGAGAACATGAGAACTTTCTGGATAGATCACAGAGAGAATTGATCCTATAAAACCACTGGAAGAAAATGTCAAGGAAAAAGAAGATGCCTGTTAACAGTGAGGTTTCTTCAGCATGCCTGTATCAATGTTGCTGTGATTTAATAACATAGGGCATGATGATCCACAGTTGGTGGAAATCCCAGTGTTAGAGCCTACAAATCTGGAGGCCACTTTTTACAAGATATTGGCTATTAACAACAGGAATAAAGGTGAGATAAATCAACCTTCGTTGTTTTGCTTTTTGTAATTGAAAATATGTAGCTGAAGATACACTCATTTCCACTCACGCCTAGAGAAACAGATTAGAATCAACTTTACTAATAAATTCTATGGACCAAAATCATCTTTTGGAGTTACAAATGCAGTTGTTAAAGAACAGTGACTCTCTGGGCATTGGCAGTGTCTCCTGAGAGACTGATTTTTTTTTCTCCCATGGAATTAAAAAGACTACCATTTTTATGTCAGTTGGATGTCAGTGAAGCTGACAGGAATTTTGTGAAGCATGACCACTAAGAAACAAAAAATGTCCATGGAGAAAATAAAGAATTGATCATAGGACAGAACCCAGGGGGCATTCCTCAAAGTATGCAATTCTGACTCAGTCTTCTGAGAAATGAGTTCAACTGGCATTATGCAATGGGCAACTCTGTGAAAGCTCTGCAGCAACTGTTGAGTAAATGCTTTTGGAGCAACATTCAGTCCGTTGACCATGCTTCAACTAACCCAGAATTGAGGGTTGAGACAATGGTTTCTTATCCCACTTCATGTCTCAGTATAGCAAAGCAAGGATGACTGTTTCATCACTAATTAGTACATTATTATTATTATTGACACATAGATATAGTATGATACAGCAAAATGCTGGATTTTGTACGTAATAATAATAATAATAATCATCATCATCATCATTATCATTATTATTATCATCATCATTATCATTATCATATTTATTTATACCCTGCTTTATCTCCCCAAAGGGGAGTTTAAGCGGCTTGACATAAAAGCATTAGTATACAATTTAAAACATAGAAAAATGCAAACATTAAATAGAATTAAACACATACAGCACTAAAAAATTAAGTTAAAAACCATCAAAACAATTAAAAACCACAGCACCGCCTGACTTTTAAACACCTTCATGTTTAAAAGCCTGTCTGAATAAAAAGGCCAGGAAGGACAGCAGGGAGGGGGCCATTATTCTGGCTTCCCTGGGCAGGGAGTTCCAGAGTTGAGTGGCAGCCAAGGAGAAGGAAGGCCCGCTTTTTCGTTCCCACCAACCGAGCTTGAGATGGAGGTGGAACTGAGAGAAAGGCCTCTCCTGAAGATCTCAGGACAGGTTTGTACAAGGGGATGCAGTCAGCCAAATAGCCTGGACCTGGACTATCTAGGGCTTTAAAGGTCATAACCAGTACTTTGAATTGTGCCCAGAAATAGACTGGCAGCCAGTGGAGCTGCTTCAACAGGGGAGTTATCTGCTCCCTGTAGCCAGCCCCAGTGAGCAATCTAGCTGCACCTCTTTGGACCATCTGAAGTTTCTGAGGCGGCCCCACATAGAGCGCATTACAGTAATCCAGGCGGGATGTAACTAAGGCATGTGCCACCATGGTCAGATATGACTTCTCAAGGAACGGGCACAGTTGGGGCACAGGTTTTAATTGTGCAAAGGCCCTCCCAGCCACCGCCGACACCTGGGCCTCAAGATTCAGGTCTGATTCCATGAAGACCCCCAAACTGCAGATTTGTGTGTTCAGGAGGTGTGTGACCCCATCCAGCACAGGCTGGATCTCTATTCCCCAATCTGCCTTCCTATTGACCAGGAGTAGTTCTGTCTTGTCTGGATTAAGTTTCAGTTTGTTTGCCCCTATTCAGTCCATTACTGATGACAGACACTCTTTTAGGGTCAGGACAGTCCCTTGGCATTAGATGGAAAGGAGTAGTAGAGTTGGGTGTCATCTGCATACAGGTACTCCAAAACTTTGGATGGTCTCTCCCAGCAATTTCATGTATATGTTAAGAGGCAAGGAGGACAAAATGGAACCCCGAGAAATGCCACAGATCAACAGCCAGAGGTTCGAACAGGAGTCCTCTAGTACCACCTTCTGGATATGGCCCTGCAGGAAGGACCAGAGCCACTGTTAGATAGTACCTCCAGTCCCATCCCAGCGAGACAGCCCAAGATGCTGGATCTCAAAGATTTGCATACCCTCCAACATTTGACAGATGCTGCAACCAAACAGCATCTGAATATGGTCAGGACGGCAAAGTTTGTACAGAAGCAATAACACAAAAATGCTAGGAGAGGCTGCAGCAACTTGCCTTTGCCTGAATCTACTGAGAAGGCCACAATTGCACGCCGCCTTCTCCTTTCCCCCACTGAGTGAATTGAGTGCACTACTTTTGCACTTTGAACTCAGTTTGCAGCAACTTTAAAAATTGTACTTTTTTAAAAGCAGCTGAAAAATAGGGACTATAAAGGATTAATTGTGACTTTCCTGCTAAATGAGGACAGCTGGGGGCACAGATTTAAACTTCTCCTATACTCTGTGCAGTGATCCCTATCTGGATCAGAGGACTGTCTGTCCAGTTCATTGTCAGTAATAAAGAAAGGGAAGTTCAGTTGCACTCTATATATGTGATGCAATTAGTATGCCTTTTGTCTGAGAGAAAAGCTTTGTGCCTTTTATAAAACAGATTCTTCAAAGATTTGAGCAGTAATAAATGTATCAGTCTTTAAGGTGCTGTGACTCTTGTAATGTCTTCATTACTGACTGAGGCAAAACTGAAAGGACTCTTCTGAGGTGTTGCTTTTAAGAACCTTCTACTTCTACTGTTAGTGCTCCATATGTTCTTGAGCCATGATGACCCTCCCAAAGATCTATAGTTTGCCAAGAGTTCTGCAGTAAATATATCTTTATTATTTTTTAAATACTTTTTTGAATTTTTGCCACTTTGAAGCGGCAGAGACCTGGAGCGGACCAGCAGGAAGCTTCCTCCCCACAAAGACTTTAAAGTTTCAACTCATTAATAAAATGTATATTTTTATTCTAATTTCTGCCTAACTTGCATCTTTATATATACCTTGTATCTATTCTTTCTATATAAAATGTGTAAGTTTCCTTATAAAACATAGTAAGGCATAACCCAGAGCAACCACCTTTCTGTAACCCCACTGAGACATTTCCTAAGTGGGAAGATTGGGCAAATCCCTCTGGCTATTCCCAGCCAGAGCAATCACCTTAATCCATTGTTCATGCATATGCTGAGATAGGTGACTTCCCTGTCCACACAGATACACACAAACCTGTTTGTATAGTTATATGGTTCACTTGAAGCTGAGAGATTGCTGCCGTAGAAACAGACACTTAGAGTATGTGCATTTGTTAAACCTCTTTATTGATAGCCAAGCCTTTGATTACCCAAGATCATCACCTTTTGTTCCAGGAGTTCCACACCTTTGTTTTCTGAAGTTCCTATCCTTGTTTGGCATGGAACTAGACATTTGAGCTCATCAGCATATCTTTACCATTTCTTTTCTCTGAACTGTTCCCTTATAGAAGGTTTCACTTTTAAACTGTTATTTATTAATGTTTATACTATTGTGTCATTTTAATTATATGAAGTCATATTTGTTTATTGCTGTTTATTGTTAATTGCTTATATTATTTTTTGTATCTGTTGGTTGTTGTAAGCCACCTCGAGTCCCTTCAGGGAGAGGAGGCGGGGTACAAATAAAGCTTATTATTATTATTATTATTATTATTATTATTATTATTATTATTATTCTTGTACCTTTGAGTCAAATTGCTGTACTTGCATCCCCATTTGGCCAAATCATAATAAACCTCTGTGGCTTGTCTTCAACTTGGTGAGTTGGTTTCTCTATCTTGGCCTATCTGGTTTATCATATGCTCACCAGGCATGGATTCTCTTATTCATGGTCCTAGTTATCCACAACACATGGATACAATTTATGTCACATTTCAGAACTACAGTTTGACTCCTGTATCCATGGGAGAGCTGCCTGAAGACTTGATAAACTGAATTGCAGATAATAGTGTAACCTATTGAAATGAAGGACTTCTGGCCCCAAACCACCATAGAATTGCACTGGATAACCTAAAGATAACCTATTTTGTCAGATATGGTAAAATGAAACCACAGATACCAGTACCATGGATTCAAGCATCACATCATACTGCTGCTTAACCTTTAGAGGTAAAGGGGAAGTTGCCACACAGGCCTATTGACAGTCCACTAAATGTGATCTTTAAATGATGGCATAAAGCAAAAACTAAAATGGGATAGGATAATTTCTTGAATGGATAACCTGAATAAGACCAATAAGTCATCTTAGCTCATTTGCAGGACTCAACCGTAATGTAGAGATTGCGTGGTCCTTCTACAAGTAGCTGTGAAGCAAAGTATCCCATCCCTGTGTGTCTTGGGAAAGCTGGGGGACGGCAGAGGGGGAGAGGTCATAACTATGATCCCCAGGTGCCAAGAACAAAGTGTTTATTCAACTTTCTTAGAAAGCTTCATGTTTTGAGATTGGCAGGACATTCTGTTTTTCCTTCCCAAGGAACAGTAAAAACAATGTCACATGTTGGGCTTCTTCCCCTTTCTGCTTCTCTACTGTGAAGCACATTAAGAAAGAAAAGTCATTATTTGGAAAAGGGGGGGCTCCATTGGCTTGTTTTGTTACATTTTGTTGCAAACATCAGAGGAAAAGTAACAGAGACAGCTAGATAGTAACACATTTCTTTGATACATATACAGGTTGACATTACCACTGCCTTCCATTGAAGGAACTCAAAAGGGGGAGGGGAATCATGTTTCTTTGCAACATAACCCATAAGTGAAGTTGCCCAGGCTGGAAGATGACTAGCTTGTGTTCAAGTGAGCTTCATAGATTGGGGAGTTGTACTCTGGCCTTCTGTATCCAGTTCTGTGCTCTATCCACTACATTATACTGTCCCAGGCTGGTCCCAAACACTTTGCTGTCTGAAGTACATGGTATTTGTCTATTTATGTTGATTTTAACTAGCTGAATCATAGTAGATGGATGATGTAGAGTATTATTTTTGTAATGTTCAACCATGTCATAAATAATATGAATCTACAAATAACACTAAACTGGGTTGCATGGTTTGTGACAAATAAGATCGTGTCAAGATTAAAATGTTAACAATTGAGAGCATGTGAAGGGGAACCAGGTGGTGAGAGATATGGAAACCAACTTATGAGGAAGATATGAAAAATCTAGGCATGTTTAGCCTAGAGAAGAGCAGAAAAGGGCAGACAGGATAGGAGTCTATATATGTGTGTGAAGGGATGTCATGGAGAAAAAGATGGAGCAGTTTGTTCTCTCTTGTTCTAAAGGGCAGGGCCAAAACCAATGCAAGAAATTGCAGGAAAGCAGACAGCAGCTAATGACACTTTAGGAGACAATGCCGAACAGCTATTTAATACATAAGATAGACTGCTTGGGATACTCCTTCCATGGGAGATAAGGAAAGGTTGGACAGCCATCCATCAGGCAAGCTGTAGTACTATCTCTAGTGCAGAAGTACAGAAGCTGTACTTCTGTACAGAGGATTAGATTAGAGACATCCATAGGCCCTCCTGGCTTTATGATTTTATGATGTTATAGGGATAATCTGCGATCCAATTTCAGCAATGTTTCTCTCAGCATATTTTTGCTGGGCTTCCTCTTCTATTCCAAAATGCAGTGGACCTTTTCAGTGCTTAAATTAACTTCGGTAGCCAATTAGTCGATGGAGGAGAGCAGGGGAGAGCTGGGTAATGTATTTATTTATCGTATCAGAAGTGAACCAAGGGTACAGTTGTAATGTATTTAAAAACACAAACAAAATTAAAAACTTGTCATTATACTAAATGTCCTTTGACCAGTAACTGGCCACTTGGAGTGCCTCTGGTGTTGCTATAAGAAGGTCCTCCACTGTGCATGTGGCAGGGCTCAGGCTGCACTGTAATAGGTGGTCTGTGGTTTGCTCTTCTGCACACTCACATGTCGTGGACTCCGCTTTGTGGCTCCATTTCTTAAGGTTGGCTCTGCATCTGGAGGTGCCAGAGCACAGTCTGTTAAGTGTCTTCCAAGTCACCTAGTATTTTGTGTGCCCAAGAGGGAGTCTCTCATTCAGTATCAGCCATGGCTTGAGGTTCTAGGTTTTAGCCTGCCACTTTTGGAATCTCACTTGCTGAGGTGTTTCTGCAAGTATCTCTGTAGATCTTAGAAAACTATTTCTTGATTTAAGTCATTGGCGGGCAGGTGGATATCCAAACAGAGGATGGGCTGGAGATGTAACTGCCTCGGTCCTTTCATTATTGGCTGCTGTTTCCTGGCGGATGTCAGGTAGTGCAATACTGGCTAAACAGTATAATTTCTCCAGTGGTGTAGGGTGTAGACATCCTGTGATAATGCAGCATGTCTCATTAAATGCCGCATTCACTACTTTAACGTGGTGAGATGTGTTTCACACTGGGCCTGCATACTCAGTAGCAGAGTAGCAAGGGCTGCTGGGCAATATCCTGCTGCAATTCTGCAAAGCAAAGCAAACCCAAAAAAGGGGGGAAAGTTTTCCCCAAATTTTCAGCGTTATTGCAAGCCCCTTCAAGTGAATGGGAATCCCAGCAACCTGCTAAAGACCTGGGATGATGACGTATACTTTTTTCTCCTAGTTGTGGCCAGGTGTCCACTCACCTAACAACTGCTGATTTGAGGGAATGTTCCAGTGCAGGAAAGGAGACGTGTCATCAGTTATTCCATTTAAAATAATCCACAATCCTGTTTGACCAAAAATGTTCAGTTGTATGATGCATCATTGAAGAAATGTATGTGGATAGGATATGCATTTGCCAACAGCAGAGAAGAAGGGGAAGAGAAGGATTAAGGCCAAGCGGTCTTTGCATGATACTTCCTCCTTTCTTCTTTTCTCCTTTGCAGGACTTTGCCTACGAAGCAGCAACTGAATCCCATGTTCTCCTCTTCCTTGGCGTTTTCTGGTGGTAGACCCACTGCAGTGGCTGGTGCTACCCAGGAAAGCTTAAGGCTTGATGCTGCTGCTGCATCAAGCCAAGAGAGGGGGAGGGACACAGAAAAATGTCTCATGGTCTGTCTGAACAATAAGCATTTTGGCAAACTCCACCAATTTTCCCTTTGATTTGGTTTAGATCAGTGTGAACTGGCTGAATGACACCATTAGTTTTCATTGTGCAAGAAGGCCGCAAATGTCCCTACCTCCTGCTAGGCAATAAACCATTCTCTTTACACTGTATGCCCTAATGGGAAAAATAAGCCACCAGAAAATCTGGGCTCTGGAATGCAAATAATCCTTGCTTAACAATGTTTAGTCTAAAATCAGCACGTTCCCTTGGGAGCAAGTGCGTATCAAGATTGCCAGTTCATTGTTTTGCTTTTTGATTGATCTAGGAAAAGAAACACACAGGAGGTTTGGGAAATGATGGTATAAGAGCCCATCTTTTCATGACGTTGCTGGAAAAATTATTTATCCACCTCTTTCTGTTGTTCAGTTTGTGTATTTTTAAATAGAAACTTGAAATGAACCCATAAATGGCTCTCAACAGCCACAATGAACGCTGTTTTTCCTTAACAAGGCCTTATGTAGCCATTACAAAATTTTCAAAGAAATACCAAGTTCTTCTGGATCACTTACCTAGATGTTTGCCTTTCACTGAGAAGGGGAGGGGGATAACTATTTGTTAACAGTAACAACAATGACTGACCAATTATATTTCAAAGAAAAGAGTTATTCCCTTGTTTACAAGTCAGATTCATAAATTACATAAATAATTTGCTGATGTTATGAGACCCATCTTTCAGCCTCTCATTGTGTCTCCTGTTTCTAGATACTTGGACAGATTCCTGTTCTTCTTGTCCTTTTAGTAAGATACCTCTTTTTAAAAATAGGAAAGTCTGATTCAGATACATGCATGTAAATTGATGATGACCCACAGATACATACTCTCAGTGTGCCAAAACAGCAGAGGTTTTTAATGAAGAGCATACAAGCTAGGAGAGACTGCTGCAGTTTGCTTTGACCAAAGCCTACTATAAAGGATAACATCCTCCCCATCTTCTACTCTCTCCTTTGCTAAGTTAACAAAGTACAAACTATTTTTGCGATTTGAACTCAGTTTAGACGCAGATGAAAAAGCGGGGTGACATGATTAATTGTGACTATCCCTGGTAAACAGGACAGTGGACAGGTGTGTTCATGCATTGTCAGATTAAAATGTATCACTTTTAAAATGTTGATGAGAAAAATATATTTTGCATAATGTTTGCAATGACAAAATAAAGGAAGGAAGCCCACACAGATGCTGGGTTGCCTTATTATGCAGTAACAGGTTAGTTTAAAAATACAAAGCTTCTTCTTCTGTCAATATGACATGTGAGAATTGAGTTATCCAGAATCTGATTTTAAAAAGTTTAGTTGCTGTGTGCATGATTCAAATTGCTCTGGTTTTATTAATGAGTTAAAAGAGAGAATGAAATTCTAAAGCACTAGCAGTATCTTTAAGGTTTTAGTCATCAAATAATGTTTCATTTTATCTCAGGAAGTCAGTGTTCAAGCAACAAGAAATCTATGATTTGAGAACTGTGGATTAAATGTTTTTCTGCAATTATTATAATGTAGAATATGGCAAATTTTGAAAGTTTTTATTATCTAGTTATTTTTTTCTCGTATAAGTGTTTACAGAAAAAATTCCTAAAGTGACATTGAGCACATAGCCAGTAGTTAATTCTACTGTGCAAGTTTATTTGATCTTAGTTGAGTTCTGACTTATGTTTATTGTTTACATTTTGCACATGATGAACTTGCCTGCAGAAATGGCTTAAAGGAGTGGTGGAACGCAGCGGCCAAGGGCATGTCTAGACATTATGGCTGTGCACGTATTTCTGAAGTCTCAAGACCAGCTCTTATTATTCTTTAGGCAGATCAAGAGACAACTATAGCAATTCCTTTACTGCACAATTTTGTAAAAAAAAAAATCAAGAAAGATGTTATCACTTCTCTGTCCCACAAAGACAAAGCAGCACTACTGCTTAAAACTGAATGAAGGGTGGCCCTCTATGAATAAAACTCTAGCATAGAATCAAGGTAATGAAGGGATCTAGGCAGTTTGGCTGCTCATTCTAACCGTGTGTATATCCTTGAGTGCATGCACGTTTAGAAGTGTCAAGGATAGGCTGAGTTTTTGCAAGGCTTTGAACACTAGAAAGCAGAGAAAGGGATGGAGGGTGAATGAATGAATGACTCTGGAGAAGCCCAACAATTTTGCTATCTGTGGCTGAACAACAAATGGCATTGTCCTCAGCCCTACCAAATGCATACTACCATAAGCTATTTTGGCTCCTGGAATAAGAAATTCTGCAAGCACCTGCATGCAGTCACACTAGCCACATGACCTTGGAGGTGTCTACAGACAACGCTGGTTCTTCGGCTTAGAAATGGAGATGAGCACCAACTCCCAGAGCCAGACACAACTACACTTAATGTCAGGGGAAAGCCTTTACCTTATGATTATAATACAGCCCCTTGAATTATTGTAAAGCTCCAAAGCTGCTTTCTGCAATCATTCCATGTTCAAAGTGAGCAGGCAGGTTTGGAAATGATCTGACTATCCCCACCGCATATCTGAAGACATGAAGATAGCACCAATGCTGAGCTCCATGGAGGTCCTTTAAGGGTTTCAGTGCTTCTCTACTCAATGTGTGTATGGTTGGTGGGGGTGGGATTTCCATATGCTTCTTTCATCTTGGCCCCTCATCTTGAAGCATGGAATCCCTGTGAGAGGAAGCTTTGGGGCTTTGCAGTAAGAGAAAAGAGTGCACTTTGGCATTTAATGGTATAGAAACGTATATGTGGCTTACTCCTCCATTCTGTAATGACTTCTTATCAGTTCAGCTGTCTTAAAATCTATCCCTTTATCTGCCCTGAAGACAACTCCCTCCTGGCAAAGATACTTGCTCTTAATAACTATCCATTTTTGCCAAGCTGAGTCTTAGAACCGATTTCTGTCTTCTGTGCATGTGGTTGCTTTCCTCTCTCCTACAGCCCCCAAAAGCCAAGGAAATCTTTTGCTGAGGGTGGATTATACCTCAAGTCCATTGCATCTGTGGAGGGGACTTTCTGACCTATTTCTATGGCAACCATACATATGTATCAGCACAACCCTGCACGATTCAGCTACAGAGGAAATCTCAAGGAAGTCCCTGAACTGAAAAGGATTTCCAATATTACCTGACTGGCAACTCTTCATCCTTCACAACTGTGCTGTCCCAATTTTCACAGTATATCCAATAATGATTCTTCATGCCATAAAGAAAAATAACCTTTTAAGCCAGATGCTCACATGATCCAACTCTTTTTATCTGTGATACCCAGACCATTTTAGATGGCTCAGTGTACTTATTCTAAATTTGGAGCCTGTCACACCAAACCGGGGTTTATAATAGAAAATGAGCTTTAACTATGGAAAGATGAGCACCTTTTCCTGACGAAATACTGCACCTTTTAAAAAACCACCCAGTCAAGAGAATTCCACATCCTGCTTCTGCCGCACGGAGTATGCCAAGTTGCATGTTCCCAAGAGCATTGTGTGCAGTTGACATTGGGCCACAGGGATTCCTTATCAATCATCCCTTTATGAAATGGTCTTTGCCAAGGGAATATGTATGCAGTAAAACATTTTGCATGCTGTAGCTATACAGATCCTCTTGGGCTTTCTGGACACAATCAGGAATAGTACTGAATGCCTCTGTGTGATGACAGAAAGTTTGTCTCTCTATCACATGCTTACTTGCAGAAATGTTTGATTTTGACTCCCGCTCTCTCTCCCCCCCCCCCCCCCAATATTCTGCCTTCTTTTAGAATAACAAGGCTGTGAGATACCAAATTCCAATATTTCTCAGAAACATTGAGCCTCAGGCGAGAAAACACTGGGGAAAGGGTTGCTCATGGGGAAAGCTCATTCTTGCTTAATTTGGTCCCATGAGGTTGCTGACTTATAGCATCATAAAAACAGAGAGTTGGAAGAGACCTCAAGGGTTATCTAGTCCAACCTCCAGCCATGCACTGCCAACACATTACCATCCAGCCTCTGTTCAAAACCTCCAGAGAAGAAGACTCCACCACACTCTAAGGCAGCATATTCCACTGTTGAACAGCTCTTACTATGAAAAGGAGTCACATAGGTGGCTGGGATGCAACAAGATGATTCCTTGATTGATTTAAGTGTCAAGTTTCATGAAAACAAAGATGCAAGTCCCGGTGAACAAAAGGTGATAATTCTGGGTGACCAGAGGCTTGGCTGCCCTTTCAGAAGCTAATATATTCATGTTTGCTTTAGCCTTTCCTTCCCTGAGACTATGAGCCTGCAGCCATTTCAAAAAAGGTAAATAGTTTGGACACAGCCCTGGCAATAACAGGATTATCTGTCATGCATCTGTACACAAAGGAATTGATTTTATCTGACTTGGGACACTACTGGAGGGACTTTCTTAATTGTTTTAGCAATCTCAGTTCACAGAAGCCTATGAGGGACTAGGAGAAGCAGATGCCTTCATAATATATTTGATATACATAGTTTTATACATTTAGGAATTGACATAGTACACAATAAATACAAACTACACAAGAAATACCATTTTATACATCTATTAAAGGGTTTTGGTTTAATATAGTTCAGGGTTCAGTTGCTGTTGGGTGCCTTCTAGGGCCTCCAGTGGCTTTGATACTGCAAAACTTCAAAACGGTGGAAAATGTTCTTAAAACAAAGGAAAAATCTTATCTCTTGTTTGGAATCTCTCTGAAGATCCAAATCAATTTGGGAAGGGGCGTACCATGGTTGAACAACACCATAGCTGAGTAGCAACTTGAATTCCAATTTCTTAAACTATAGTCCAATGCTCAAACCACTATATCATACTGGATCTTACACTCCTTAAATTTTATTTATTATTTATATGAAATGTATGTTTCATAAATTTAAAATAGGTAATACATAACTGAAATCTTCCAAACGTAGAGCTGTTAAAAATATATATAAATGGAAATAATATAAAAAGTTTAGAAATCCAGGAACATTTTAAACCAACAAGAATTATAGAGGAAATACACTTACGAGACCTGGATTCTGTTGTCAATTCTAACTAATGCAAACCCACTGTACCAATGGGATTTACTTACAGTATGAGTTAACAAACCAATTCATAATTTATTGATTGAGTCTGCTGTTGTTGACACTAAGAAACAAGATGCCAGTTACTGATGCCAAAAGAATGGATGTCTCAGGGTACATCTACACTATAGAATTAATGCAGTTTGACATCTCTTTTACTGCCATGGCTCAATGTTATTGAATCCTGAGATTTGTCATTTGGTGAGGCACCATCACTCTTTGACAGAGAAGGCTAAAAACCTTGTAAAACTACAACTCCAGTGATTCCATAGCATTGAGCCATACTTCACGTATGTAGGTACTTCATGTGGTATCAAACTGCATTCATTTTACAGTGCGGATGCACCCTTAGTCTACTGCAGCAACAGCAAAGATTGGATAAACAAAAGCACTATGACATAAATTTTCATGGATACAGTCCACTTCATCAGATACAGGAAATCTTATCCCCAGTTGACAGATTTATGTGTACAGAAGTGAAGGAGGCAGAATTGTTAAGAGCAAGGTCATAGGGAAATGAAACACATAAAGTTCAGACAAGGGATAGTTATCTTACTAGTGACAGCTCTTTCGTGATAACACAGGCATCCTTTCTTGATGAGCTGACTTATGCATATATTGTGATGAATAAATCTTTGAGTCTGATAAACGCCCTCCTATAACCACACAGGCAGGCAGACACACAGACGGAAAGAGAGCCACAGAGGCATCTCAGAATCAAAACTCCAAAAATCAGCAGCAGAACTGATACCACTTTATTCCCAAAGACCACACAGACACATTTAGCCTACTGCCTGAAGAGATTAATCCACAGGTCTGAATGCCATGTATTTCCCTTATATGGCTAGCTAAGAAGAAATTCATCACTGAAAAAGTGGTATCAGGAGCATACGATTTGAGTATTTTCTGTGTATTTATGTTAACTTAAGCATTTGTAACAGCAGCAGCAGCAGTAGTGTGCTTTCAAGTCATTTCTGACTTATAGCAGAAATGTAAAGGTAAACATGCAGTTTTTCAGGGTAAGATTTGTTCAAAGGGGGTTTCCCCTTGCCTTCTTTGGAGGTTGAGAGTGTGACTTGCCCAAAATCACTCACTGGGTTTCTATGGCTGAAGAGCAACTCAGATCCTGATTTCTTAGAGTTTTAGGCCACATGACCTTGGAGGTGTCTATGGACAATGCCAGCTCTTTGGCTTAGAAATGGAGATGAGCACCAACCCCCAGAGTCAGTTATTTAGAAATAATTAAACAATTTATAAAGTTAACATTAAATATTAAGAACACTGACACTTATTAAAAGACTATATACAAATCTTTAAAATAGCATCACATAGCATTAAAACCCCATTCAGCCAGTATCTAAAAGCCTGGCGACATAAATGTGTATGATTTGTTGATGAAAAGAGAACAAGGCAGGACCGTTCTGTACTTTCTAGAGATGGTGTTCCAAATCCTGGGAACTGCTTCCTTTCCCCGCCTAGCAAATGAGCCTGAAAAGGTGGTGGGAATTAACTCTGCTGAGCTCATAAAGGGAGATAAGACCCTTCAAATAACTTGGACCCCAGCCATCTACCTACCTGTGTGCTAATGTTATCTATCTATCTATCTATCTATCTATTAAGGAGCCCCGATGGCGAAGTGTGTTAAAGCACTGAGCTGCTGAACTTGCAGACTGAAAGGTCCCAGGTTCAAACCCTGGGACCGGCGTGAGTGGCCGCTGTTAGCTCCAGCTTCTGCCAACCTAGCAGTTTGAAAACATGCCAATGTGAGTAGATCAATAGGTACGGCTCCGGTAGGAAGGTAACGGCGCTCCATGCAGTCATGCCGGCCACATGACCTTGGAGGTGTCTATGGACAACGCCGGCTCTTTGGCTTAGAAATGGAGATGAGCACCAACCCCCAGAGTCAGACATGACTGGACTCAACGTCATGGGAAACCTTTACCTTTTACATTATTTTAGTAGTTATACACTATTTTAAGTCTTTATCAACCAATCGTGTGTTGATAAATCACCTCCTCCTCCTGTTGCTGCTCGGGCTCTTTTTTTCTCCATTTGGCTTCTCCTTCCTCCCTTCCTTAGGTTGTAAATTGTATTTTTTTAATGATTTGTAATAGTCTTTTAGAGTTTATTGAAAAACCGCAAAACAGCGAATCCGCGAAAAGTGAACCGCGAAGTAGTGAGGGAACACTGTAGCATGTTGGTATCTGAGCCTCTTTGGAGACACATTCCATCACATGCACATTAAACTCTACTTTTTAATAGACATGAAAGATATCAGTTTCTTCCTTAAGAAGTCCCTGGAGTGAATGTTACTGACAATGAATTGAATGAATATAGCAAAACAAAACCATGGTCGATTTTCTAAATGATTGCTATGGGCAAACAATCCTTCATAAATATTTATTTTTGTTACATGGAAAACTGAGCCCATAGCTAAGGTGAGACTGCATGAAAGGACCCACCCACTGTGTGAGAGACCGAGTCACAGTTTATTTTTATATAGTCTATACTGGTACATAAACACACTGAAAATAAAGTACTACAAATAACTTCCCCAATCTACCTACCACTGACTTCCCCCAAATAAAAGATATATAAAATTAACTTCCTGCCTTCCAAACCAAAAACAACGTAGTTAAAATATGTTGCTCTTCTTTATAGTGCCTAACTAAAATTATATAGTTGGACTTCCAGTAAAATAATTCAGTTTTCAAATCTAGCCAGCATAAACTTCCCTTCTTTCTGAAAGATTGAAACAATTTCCAGTCTTTAAAAAAAATCAACAATTTCGCTCTAATCAAAGCATATAATTTATCTATTTTGTTGTTTTTTTAAAAAAAACAAAAAAAAACTTCATTTGTGGGCAAACAAGTTTTTTTTTTTTACAATTCTCTACATGCAACATTCACAGTTTAGAAGAGACATGTTTTAGGTCCTAGTTTTCTGACATCACCCTCCTTCTCTTCCTGATGACCTCATCCCCTAATTTTGATATTTAGTACACGAAATGGCTTAGAAACCAAGATGATGTAACATTAAGTCATACAGATAGAAAACACTGAAAAGTATTGACACATAAGAAAGGAGTGGCCTCTGGGGATCTTCAGCCATCATTGAAGCATTGCCTTGCCACCATTCTCTGTCAACTCTTTCCCTAAAGAATGCCTTCTGCAAAACATGGTTCTCATTTTAAATTTTGCCTTAACTGCTGAGAACCAGTGAGATACAGAAGTTTAAGCTCTGGACTACAGCTCTGGAGATCAGTATGATCACTGAGACATGGAAGCCCCCTGGGGATCTCAGGCACGTCATACACTCTCAGCCTCAGAGGAAGGCAAAGACAAGACCCCTCTGAACAAATTCTGCCAAGAAAACCTTGTGATACATTCCCCTCAGGGTCACCATAAGTCAGAATCCACTTGAAGGCACACAACAACAAACTCTGTGTTTGTGCTTTAATTTTATAAAAGGTCATTTAGTCCCTCGATAGCTCTTTCAGTATTACTTTCATCTCAGAACAGAAAGTATTCTGACAATCCGATTCCTTAGCTAGAAGATTTCTGAAATGAAGATGACTAGAATGTATTTTTTTTACAAACAATTTTAGATCCAACCAAAGGAGAGCTGGTTTCAAATTGATAGTGGACAAATCATTCTGTCACAATCTGTAGGCTTCCTTTTTATTTTGTCACCTAGATTATATTGGAACAATACGGGAATAAAATCCAAGAAAGTCAGATGGACAAAGTTGAGAAGCTGAAGCAGTGGTAGGCAAAGAAGTCACAGTGACCATTTGTGTGGAAGCAAATTGAAAGTGACACCATGGCCAAGAGTGTTGGTCTGACATCATTGTAACTGTGAGATTACAGTAAAGCACTTAAGATGAATCTGGCAGAAGTCTTGCACCTGTTCCCAGTGGTATCGATATGCCTGGATTACAAGGAATGGCCTCAGAAGGAAGGAGCCCAAGATGGACTCAGTCAAGGCTGTTAGTCATCATGAGCTCAGTAAGAAGCTCAGTCATCATGAATTTGGAGGGGGGGATTTCTGTTATCTTCAGAAGATGTCCCACATATAGGACTTCAGTGAAGGAGTGGAAGCCCATTTCCATTGCAAACCTCGACAACTCATTGGAGAATGATGGGTTTTACATACAGTTGCAATATAATGAAGCCAATTCTTTGTTATCATTTCAGCAACCAGGAAATGACATTCAAATCATAGACATACTCAAAGATTCATGGAGTTGGAAGAGACCACATGGGTCATCCAGTACAACCCTTTGTCATGCAGGAAAAGCACAACCAAAGCACCTCTTCCAGTCTCTGTTTAAAAGTTTTCAAAGAAGGAGCTTCAAAAGCCTTATAGCCCAACCTGGACACAGTATATTATTTGAGAA
The DNA here is from genome assembly GCF_035594765.1 of Anolis carolinensis. Lineage (NCBI taxonomy): Eukaryota > Metazoa > Chordata > Lepidosauria > Squamata > Anolidae > Anolis > Anolis carolinensis. The sequence continues at coordinate 60,595,747 of NC_085842.1, read as the reverse complement.
CACAGAAATCCTGGCAGGACCGTTCTGTACTTTCTAGAGATGGTGTTCCAAATCCTGGGAACTGCTTCCTTTCCCCGCCTAGCAAATGAGCCTGAAAAGGTGGTGGGAATTAACTCTGCTGAGCTCATAAAGGGAGATAAGACCCTTCAAATAACTTGGACCCCAGCCATCTACCTACCTGTGTGCTAATGTTATCTATCTATCTATCTATCTATCTATCTATCTATCTATCTATCTATCTATCTATCTATTAAGGAGCCCTGATGGCGAAGTGTGTTAAAGCACTGAGCTGCTGAACTTGCAGACTGAAAGGTCCCAGGTTCAAACCCTGGGACCGGCGTGAGTGGCCGCTGTTAGCTCCAGCTTCTGCCAACCTAGCAGTTCGAAAACATGTCAATGTGAGTAGATCAATAGGTACGGCTCCGGTAGGAAGGTAACGGCGCTCCATGCAGTCATGCCGGCCACATGACCTTGGAGGTGTCTACGGACAACGTCGGCTCTTTGGCTTAGAAATGGAGATGAGCACCAACCCCCAGAGTCAAACATGACTGGACTTAACATCAGGGGAAACCTTTACCTTTATCTATCTATCTATCTATCTATCTATCTATCTATCTATCTATCTATCTATCTACATGCAGATACAATACAGGTATACTTGTGCTTTTCTTTTAACACCAGGAACTTACCATGTCTGTTCTAATAACTGTTGGTATACTAGTAGTATTAAATTAAGTGGAGTGAGACTCTTTTGCCTCTAAGCCAATGGATTTGAACAATACAAGGCAAAAAAATAACCTGGGGGAAAGGTGTGGGTGTGGGAAGTTTATTTGCATAAAGACAACATAAAACCAGGCATAAAACAAGCAGAAACACAAAAATAGTAAAAATAAAAAGCATGCCAACCCAACAGAAGCCAACAATTACCATTGGGGAAAATAACCAATTTAATAAGTCCAATGGAATTCATATTTGGTATGTTTTTCTTGGACTGGTCTCCAGTCTCCATCATTTCTTTTAATTCTTCATGCCACTGCCAGGTAAACAGTGAAAGTTAAAGGGAAATTTTGCATGCCACTACCTGATTCAGTTTTGCTTTGCCAAGTAGCAGTGGGAAAGTTATTCTACATCATCATCTTGACAAATTTGCAAGATACTAAGAAAGTTTGTAAAATTCCACTGCTGAACTTTGCTTTTCTCCCCGCCTCTTGCAATTTGGCTGAATCATACAGCACTCATCTGAATCACTGTCGGATCAGTTTTCGTTAACCAAGGGCATGAGCCAAGCAAAATTATATGCATTCAATTCCTTGATTTTGATTAAAGTTAGCACATCTTTATTTCCCTGGTTGGAATCAAGGTGAAATGCAATACAAATTGAATGTTTTACTTTGACCTGATAAGGAAATAAAATATTTTTGTTCTCCTAGATGTTATATATTTTGGCAGCTGCCTTGAGTGAGGTGTCAATATGAACACTGTGGAAGTAGCTCTCAGTTGTGTTTGTTCACAGATTCCCCAAGCACATGGGAACTAGATATTGTTAAACTACTCCTATCATCCCTCATATTAACCATGCTGGCTAGAGCTGAAGTCAGAGAACATCTGGAGAATATCTCCAGGACCCCAGGTTTATAACTTGGCTTTAGGGCTGGATGTCGCTATGAGATACATGTCAGTTGAATTTTAAAGGTCTTTGGGTCTGTGGTACATGGGAATAAGCAAAGTCACTCAGATTCATTTCTGAAATATAATTGGGTTTCTGTTTGGAAGTGATGCAGAAATTGAAATCAACAGATTAGACTTTGGCAGGAAGCTGATAATGTTGTGGTCTCCAATAACTAACAAGAGACAAGAGGGGCCGGGCTGTGGCGCAGCTGTTGAGCAGCTGCCTTAAATCACTCTGACCATGAAGTCATGAGTTCGAGGCCAGCCCGTGGCGGGGTGAGCACCCGTCAATTAAAAAAATAAAAAATAGCCCCTGCTCGTTGCTGACCTAGCAACCCGAAAGATAGTTGCATCTATCAAGTAGGAGATAAGGTACCACTTATAAAGTGGGGAGGCAAGATTAACTAATTTACGACCTGGAATGAGGAAGTGCCGTCAGTGTGGATGATGAAGCAGCTGCTCCTCCCTGTGGCCAGAATCGAACATCCCCTCAGAAGAAGGTTAACTTGCCTCTGCGTGTGTCTCTCAGTCTCTGTTTGATGTGTTTATGGGCATTGAATGTTTGCCCTATGTGTGTTATAATGTGATCCGCCCTGAGTCCCCTTCGGGGTGAGAAGGGCGGAATATAAATACTGTAAATAAATAAATAAATAAATAAATAAATAAATAAATAAATAAATATGAGGAAGCTAAAATGGTTCAAAAAGGGTTACTTTCAATTTAACTGTTGCTGTTGTTTTCCCAAACCACAACTGTTTCTGTTGTTTTTATGACTGTACCATGTTCTTCAAGTCATCTGATCATGAAACATAGTCAAACAAAATAAGAGGAACATCATGTTCCCATTTTTTTTCTGTAAGGAAATGCTTATGCATTGAGAGTTAGGAAAATAAAATACAGAACTGTACTGAAAATAAAGAACTGACTTGAATGTGGGGTTGAATTTTCATAAAATGGCAGGTGATGGGATGCAGGATCAATGTCTTGGAGAAGCATCAGAAAAAGTGGTTTCTCTTAAACTTTTCAAAAACTTAAAACATTTATGCCACCAGCAGCAGCACTGTATGTGATTTCAGGTTGTCTGTTGACTTCTGTTGACAGAGGTTGAATGGTCATCTCTTAGAAGTGCTTCAGTTGTGTAGTCCAACATAGAGTTGGGCTAGACCAGTGGTTCTCAACCTGGGGTCCCCAGATGTTTTTGGCCTACAGCTCCCAGAATTCCTAGCCAGTTTACCAGCTATTAGGATTTCAAGGAGTTGATGGCCAAAAACATCTGGGGACCCCAAGTTGAGAACCACTGGACTAGATGATCTTTGCTGTATGTCTGACTCCAAGAGTTGATGATTCTGTGACCCTATGAAAGCAAATTGTTTCATCTGGAGATTCAGGGGATGGGAAAGACTTAGGAAAAGTAACCAGACAGAACCAGGATCTTGATTAAAACAAAATATTTCCATGTTGCTTTGCTTTTAAATTCCTCAAATGTTATACATTATTTGCAAACACGTTTTTAAACAATAGACCCAGGTGCATCTACAGTGTAGAATCAATGCCATTTCACACTTTTTTAACTTCTATGGAATCATGGGAGTTGTGATTTTACAAGGACTTTAGTCTTCTCTACCAAAGAGTATTGGTACCTCACCATAGCATTGAGCCATGTCAGTTAAAGTGGTGTCAAACTGCATCAATTCTACAATCTAGATTCATTCCGAGGTTTCCATCTTCAATCTCATCAAAACCTTTGTGAGACACCCTTCTTGAGCAACTTGAAGATCCTACGTGGGACAGCAGCCCTGTATATAAATATGCTAAAGAACAAACTGTCAAATGTTTAACTCAGGGGTTCTCAAACAGTGCTCCGCAGAGCCCTTGGGGCTCTCTGCAGGTGATAGTGAGGGGCTCCATGGTGCTATGCTGCTTCCTGCCTCCTCCTCCTCCTTTCTCTTGAGAAATGCAGGGAAATTAAAGTTTTGAGTTGCCAGAAACAGCAGCAGCAGACGCGTCCTCCCAGGGCACAGGCCTTTTCTCCGTCACTGCCCAGATTCTTTTCCTTGCCATCCACACACACACACACACACCGCCTCCCTCGCTGCCCTGACACTTTTTCCCCACCACCCAGACCCTCCGTCTCCCCACTTTCTATGCTTCCAAAACTTTATTTCCTTCCCACCATTCAGATGATGCTTTGACTGTTTTTCCTGCATGGCAGATGAGGGTTGGACTGGATGGCCCTGAGAATCTTCCACTGAAATACTGTTAAGTTTATGTTGGTTAAAATTGTTCTTCATTTTAAATATTGTATTGTTCTTTCTTTCTTTCTTTTTTTCTTTCTTTCCTTTTTTTGGCACTGTGTGGATTAGTTCAGACAAACACTCTCCTTCCATCTGCTGCTGACCCAGCTCATGCCTGATATATATACATTATTGTAATATATAATGTATGTAATGTTATAATCTATATACATTTCTTGGGACTCTACGAGAAACTTTTGCTTCAACAAGGTCTCAGCATCTGAAAAAATTTGAGAACCCTTGGTCTAACTGATCCCATACTGGATATGCGTTGCTTGTGTCAAAGATTCAGGAGAGAGTAAAGGTTCTACGGATGAACCAACCATTCAGTTGCTTCTCCCATCCAAGTCCCATCCAAGTCACCTAATCTGTTTTTGCATGTTCCATGTGGGTGGGGAGTCTTACAGACTCATCTCCAATGAATTCACCAAACGTGCTAAAACTAGTTATTTAGGGCAGAGTTCATGTTGTTTGCATGTGCATATATGATTATTTACCATATAGCTATGGATTGATGTGACTCTTCACACAAACCTGGAAGAAGGTGCTTGACCATTCAAGGCATTGAGAAACCAGCATTGACACCAGCTTTGTTGCCTCTGTGTTTCTATTTCCCCATTTTGTGGTGAAGGCTTATTGATGCTTGTAGATGCAATTGAACTGCAGAAAACTCTCCAACAAATGCTACGTTCAGCGAAGGACAAGAGAGATCCTTTCACATCTGCAAAAGTCTACCGTATACTATGCAGCTGTGGACAAGTCTACATAGGGACCACCAAACACAGCACTGCCCAGACATGAATCAAGGAACATGAAAGGCACTGCAGACTAATTCAACCAAAGAAATCAGCCATAGCAGAGCACTTGATGAACCAACCTGGACACAGTATATTATTTGAGAACACTGAAATGCTGGACCACTCTAATAACTATCATGTCAGACTACACAGACAAGCCATTGAAATCCACAAACATGTGGACAATTTCAACAGAAAGGAGGAAGCCATGAAAATGAATAAAATTTGGCTACCAGTATTATAAAACTAAAAAATCAGAACAGTAAATAAAGAACAACACTCTGAAAACAGAGGAATTCCAGACATGAATCAATCAGGGGCAGCTAACACTTCTGAACAAAGGATTCCCCCAGGCAGGAATGAATCTGGCAAAGCCATTAATGCTAATCAAGATGATTAATTACAACATTCACACTGGCATCCAACAGACAAGAGTCCTTTCTCCCACCCTGGACTTTCCACAGATAAATAAACCTCCCTTGCTTAGTTTTCCAATATACCTCACAATCTCTGAGGATGCCTACTATAGATGTGGATGAAATGTCAGGATAAAATGCTTCTGGAACATGGTCATACAGCCTGGAAAATGCACAACAACCCAACACTCCATTTGTTGGCTGACTTTGCAACTTCTGATTTATGAGACTAGTAACTCAGGCATTCTCTCCTCCCACCCTAATGCTAAGACAGGTAACTTGATTTTTAAAAGGCTGTGCATTCATGGCTGTGGGTCTTTTTCCATTACACATGTATTCTAGTCTTCTGCAGAGCTCAAGATGGCTTACATATGGTTCCAAGCTGGTCCCTCAGCCAGCCAGTTTACAGGACCAAACCTGCTTATTTCAAATTATAAGACTCTCATTGCTGGTAAGAACTGAATGCGTAATTGGCAAGCACAGTCTTGTGACTCACCCTGAGATTTCTTGAGCAGCACACAAGTGCTGAGAATGGAATGTGCCAAACACCAATGCTTTTGTGACACCAGCACAAAACATGTCATTACACCACTACTAGGTGTGTATGGTTTTTTTTTTAAAAAAAATTGCATGTTGGATCAATTGTTCTTTCCCTCAACAAAATTTATAGTGTTCAGTCTAAAAACATACCTACATGGATGCGTACATCAATGTCCAAATATTGGTTGTCCTTTGCAAGTCCTTGCACAGCACCTCTGAATATTTACAAACCTTTCTTGTGGGAATGAAAAATAGGATGTATTTGAAAGGATGCAAGCAAAGGACAAAACACCTCGAGATTTGTAGAATGTCCTTTTTGATAAGAAGCAAAAAAACCCCCCCAAAAATAACCTTAGACACACATTGCATAATATGCATCTTTTAGAAAACAAGGCTGCAATGGCTAACATGCAGGGTTATCTTCCTTTCCATGTTGGCTTTAAATTGTCTTTGTCTGACAATCAGTTACAAAGAAGAAATTCTAGCTAGGGTTTTGACTCTGTACCCACCCATAAGCACAACCATGTCATCACCACCTTCAAATTGTGGTATATAGAGAAGGAAGAGATTATATAAATTGCATTGCTTTTATATTTGCGGTTGTCTGGAAGATCTGCCCTTTTGAATGATGTCTTGGTTTCCATAGTAACCAAGGTTCTTGAAAAGAGGAGAAGGATGGTTAGGAAAGCACAGAGACGCAAGAAAGAAGACATATATGTGAGAAAGGAAAGTAAGAAAGGGGCGAGAAAGGCAATCCCGCATAGCATATTCAATTTCACCACAACTGGGACACAGTGAACAATAAACTGCAAAAGCCTGTGCTTCCCTTTATCATCCTTGGATCTATGTTCTCATGCATGAGGTCACTGTACTTCCAAATATAGCCAATAATAATCAAGGAGGTGTTATACATATTGTATCATTTAGCAGAATCCATTTATATCTCTGGGAGAAAAGAAATATTTTACATAAAATGTCAATGTTCTTATCATTTTTGAACTTGGTTCTTCTTTCCAAGAATTCAAGCAAGCATGTATGAGGAAGGCTGATTCCCTTCCTCACTTTTCCCCAATTTCTAGATTCAGCTCTCTTCCCTATAAATGTTCCTTCCAGCAATGTAGTGGGTTGGTTGAGAATGAATGAGACCTCTTTGTCTACCCCAGTGATTCCCAATCAGTGGGCCGTGAGACCAAAAATCCAGTTCACAAACTTCCTTCCTCTTTAATTTATTTGTTTGTTTGTTTATTTTGTTTCCTCTCCTTTCTGAATCAGCATCCCAAATAACCAAACCAAATCTAAAGTTGACCAAAACTGATTCGTAACCCTTTTGGTACTAATGTTGGAGAGTTGTCCCTGCTCAAAGTGGGCCTGTTCAAGTGGGGCCTAGTCAAAAAAAAAAAAAAAAGGTTGGGAACCACTGATTTTGAAGCTTTTGAAATTTATTCTGAACTTGAACTTATAGTTTCATTTCAATGAAATTCGGGTTGTTTCCCAAGGAACGTTTGGAAGACATGACTGAAAAATATATAAAAGTTAATTCCTTTCCCCAATAAACTGTGCGAGGATTGCAATATGATTATAATATTCTAAGAAATGTCTGCACTTTTTTTAGTAGTGTAATTGTAACTTCTAGGTAATTTTTAATTAGAAGGTGTGAATAAATAAGCAGTCTCTTAATTTAAATTGACTCAACTGATGAAGTGGCTCAGGAACAAGAGAAATTTGGTTATTCAGCAATGTAAATCATAACTAAATAAATAGGCTTGTCTGATTAAATGATTAAAGTCCCCTTTGTGAACAGATCAGCTAGAAAAGTGCCAAGGGCATATATGGAAGGATGCCCAGGAGGGAGGGGACTCACTGAGAGTACTATCCAGACACAGGTTGGCATAAAACAAAAGTCATATTTTAAATTAAATTAGAATGGGGAGAAATGAAGGAGAAGATTTCAGCTGAATAATAAAGCAAGAGCAGTTCAGCAATGTTACCAATTCCCTAAAAAGGTGGTGGATTTTCCCTTAATAGTGATCTTCAATCAAAGCCTTGTTAGACAGAGATTGAGAAAGCTCTAGATTTCTTAGATATAAGGACTACCCAAACTATAGGAATGGTAGTAAAAAACTACAAATATTGCAAATGTTTTAGCAATAAATTACCTTTAGGAAAATCCAACATGACTATCCTGGGATATGTAAACTTAAGGAAATTCATGGAAGAAACAGTTCCTATTTCCCCCTCCTCCCCAATTGCCCAGATCATGAGGTTTTCTCCAACTTCCTGGGATGTTTCCAGGGGTCCCCAATTTGCTGCAAAAGGGGACGAGGAAACAGAAAATGTTTTCTTCTATGAACTTCCTTAATAGACAATGCTATTCATGGATGATTAGAAGTACTGTATGATCCCCAAATGTGTGGAAGAGACATTTCTGAAGTTTACACAGATAAGAGTGTTCAAATGAATAACATCTGGCCCAAGAATAGAATCATGCTAGAGGACCTAGGAAAAGTCTAGAGGGGACATATTTTGCTGTACATGGATCAATGAAGCCCTTTGATACTGGTTCCATGGATATAGGAGTTGTGCTGTAACTCTCACTCAGTACAAGGTGATTTGTTCCAAGCAAGTGTGAATAGAACTGCAGCTTATTTTAGGAACCAACCCTCTTTTCTGTTTCATGGCATCTTCTGGGAAAAGAAAAGTGCATCTTTGCAGCACATAGCCATTCTGATTAAAGAGTACAATGGGCCTTTGGTATCCATTGGAATTTTGTTTCAGGACCTGCTGTGGATGCCAAAATCTGTGGGTGTTCATGTCCCATATGTACAATGGTGTTTCTTATGTCAAATGGTAAAATCAAGCTTTGCTTTTTGGAATTAGTGTGGGGGGCAGGGTGAGTATTTTGAAGCCATGATGGTTGAATCCATGGATGCTGAATCTATGAATACTGAGAGCTAATAATACATAACTAAGGGAAAAAAACTTAGGATCTCATCCCATTAAGTAGTGCCCAGCAGGGGGCATGGGGAGCTTGTCACCCCACGCCCAGCATCATCCAGCTTCACCCTTATCTCATCCCACAGCACCATCACCTGGCTTCCCCCCTTGATCCTTATGCAAAACGGGAAGACTTACAATGTTCCCTCTTTATTTATTTATTTATTTGAAACATTTATATTCCGCCCTTCTCATGCTGAAGGGAACTCAGGTAGGAGCACAACTTATATATGGCAAACACTCCATGCCAGGGCATAAAATAATTATAAATATACACAAACATTAAAATCTGTTATATCTACTTTGCACCATGGAGCCCTGCCAGAAATAGATCTACATCATGGGATGGGAGCCAGTGGGCTCTGTGGCTGAAGAGGGGTGATAGCAGTGTAGGACAGACAATTTTGCTCATATGATGAGGCGCTAAGGCTTTATTGTAAGAACACAAACTAATAAAGGCAGGAAAGCTCTCTAGTAGGGGCTAAGTCACTGGAGTGAGCTAGTTTCACTTTTACTAAAAGTGAAAGAATAAGCAGGTGAAAAAAGAAGTGAAAATGTCCTTCAGAAAATCAACTTACATCTCAAATTCTTTAAGATAGATGGATAAACAATGAGGAGACTTTGGGTCACTAAAAATTACTTAATCCTCCCTAAGATGTCTTTAATTCTCTAGGTGGTGAGCACTGATGTATTTCCAGTACTGATCATGTCAGCTTTAAATACAATGGGGTGTTTGGGTAGGTGTCATCATTACATTGCTGCAATTAGTTCCATCTTCTTTCTGCAGCAACCTATATGTTACTGTTATTGTTGCTTCTGCTGCTGTTGTTGTGTGCCTTGAATGCATTTCTGACTTAAGATGACTTTAAGGCTGATCATAAGGTTTGGGGGCATTTTTTCAGAGGAGGGTTTGCCATTGCCTCAAGGTGACCTAGCAGGTTTCCATGGCTAAATGAGGATTCAAACCCTGATCTCCAGAATCATAGTCCAACACTTAAACCACTTTTCTACATAGAAATGGGAGACCTTGTGGAGTAGCATAGTAAAGAAACACAGAGGACTGCAGGAGGAAAGGCAAAAAAAAAAAATCAATCACTAGCAGACATCTGTTAGTATGATGTTGAATTTAGGCCCTTGATTTCTGCTGTGCACATTTGCTTATCGACATTGCACAAAGCTGTCATTCACTACATGTGTTTGTTTGTTTCAGAATGAATCATGTTTTAGCCAGCATAGGGAAACTGATGCTTCAATGAGATGTTCAAATACATAAATGGGAAGTTGGAAACTCCCCAGAGCATCACTATTTGGACTGGAAGCAAAAAACAAACTTTGTAATAGAAACAGTTCTATCAGTTATTATTGAGCTCATTAGGTGGTTATCTCCAGACGAGGTACCCTTGGGGCTTCAGAACAGCAGCTTTTTAATGAATTCTTGCTGGAATGATAGATGCCTATTACATAACTGGATATTTTCCAATGTGAATTATTTGCAATGCAGTGCCATTACTTTTAGGTAGGGGCCGTGGGATTTGAACTTGTGCAGCAGATGGTCTGTGATGGATGTGGATGAAACACACATCCTGATTTTAGTAGCAAAACTTGGCTACACATAAAAAGGGAGAGTTGAGTGCTACAAAGTATGATTATGGAAATGTTCCAGTAAGTAGGAAACTCAGGCACACAAACATCCATCTGAAGCAAAGTGAAAAATGTCAGCACAGCAACTAGTGTGTTCTGTGAGGAAAATATTTAATTAAAGGGTTCCTAAATATTTGGAATTCTATGTTTCTGCTCTCTCCATGTATCAACAATGGCCAGTATCTTATACAGTGGTAAATTTCTGGTGTCCCTTTTAATAGCTGTTTCAAGATATTACAGTGATGTTTTGGTAGCCACTCCTGGTAACGGGACAGAACTATATTGACCTCCAACTAGCCTTTAAGTCATTCCATTATACTGTGGGAGACTGAGAGATCTGCTTCAAAACAAGGGTACTGAATACTGCCTCAGAAACATGTAAAAATACAACCGCTGGAACAACCTGCATTGCTCAAGCAGGATTCCAACCCAAAGGTGCTGCCTTTGAAAACCCAAGAGGAGTAAACAGAGAAAAGATGATGGAGAAGTACTATAATGTCTCCACTGCTGCATACTCCAGTATTTACAGCATTGATTCTTTCTAGCTAATTCTTTCTTATGCTGACCTGACATTACTATCCTTTTAAAGAGTGTTTATTTTAACATTATCATTCATACAAAAATATAAGTATTGCCCACCCACAAATTCAATATATCATACCAAACATATAACCTTGTAAGTCATATGTTTTAAATGTTTTTTTCAGATTGCCTATTTGTTTACATAAAAAATCATGTTACAAATGTTTTTTTTCTTTATGTCAGCCACTTGAGAAACTGCAAGTCGCTTCTGATGTGAGAAAATTGGCCGTCTGCAAATACGTTGCCCAGGGAACACCTGGATGTTTGATGTTTTACCATCCTGTGGGAGGCTTCTCTCATGTCCCCACATGGGGAGCTGGAGCTGACAGATGGGAGCTCACCCAGCTCCCATATAATTCTGGGGGGGGGGGGGGGCTGTGCCCAAATCCCTTCTGATATAGCCCAGTGATTTTAATCAAATTTGGAGAAATGAGAGAGAAATATTTTGTGAAGTTTATACCGGAATTGTCTTTGTTTGGTAGAATCCAATCAAATGCAATGTGTGGATTGATTGATTGATTGATTGATTGGATTTAAATGCCCCTTTTTCTGGGATGGTATCCAGCAGCTTTTATTCCTTGTAGATCGTAAAGTTAAAGAATCATAGTGTTCAAAAGAACTGTCAGTCTAATCCCCTACCATGCAAGAATATTCTTGAGAATCCACCACCTTTCAAAAGTATCAATTCCATTGTTGAATAGTGCTTATATGCCTAATATTTAGGTATAATCTTTTGGTTCATGTTCAGGTTTCTGGAAAAATAGGAAACAGCGTGCTCCTTTTATGTGATCTCTTTTCATGTATTTAAAGATATTTTTCAGCCCTTCATCTTGTCTTCCTTAGGCTAAGCATATCCAGCTTCAAATCTTGTTCTTCTTATGGCTTAGTTTCCTGTTCTTTTACCATCTTGGTCCTCTGGACATCTTCCAGCTTGTCATTGTTGTTCTTAGCTGCTGTTGTGTCCTGATTCCAGGTGAGACCTGACCAAAGGAGACTATAGTGGTGGTATTGTGATGGCATACCCGAGCCTTTGGGAAAACTTTAGTGTCTGGCTTTACTCAGAGGCTATCTGAATACCTTCTGTTTTGATCAAGACCCTTAACATACAGAGGCACTTTAGGCAAGGTGAAAAGATAACCAAAATGAGTTTACTGAAAGCAAGATGAATAAAGAGTTAACTCCACCTGGGGCTATTGAACGATAGCTTAAAACAATACATTACGAAAGGAGGTTTTGCTGGCTGCAGTCATCTCTCTGGAATTCTTGAAAGTCCTTTGCCTCTGATGAAAAGTAATGGCTCATAAGTTAGAGCCCAAGGGCTGTCTCAATATTCTTTGTTTGTGAAGCCTAAGCTGGTCAAAGGCTTCTGTTGTCTCTGGGACTAGTGGTATAAGAATACTGCTGAATGCAGTGTTTAGTGCTAAGGATGCCTGTTTTGGATTGCCTGGGTCTAGGGTTACCAAACATTGACCAGGCCTCAAGTCTCTGTAGTTCTACTGCATAAAAAAGGAGGAGTCTAGCAAAGGAGCTCTATACAGACAAATGGAATCGACCAACTAAGGCTGGCCTCTAGGAGGATTTTATGATCTACTCAAAACTAATACAAATTGAGGTATCTACACTATTGGGAAAACCTATAAACAGGGGGAACTAAAGCAAAGAAGAGGAAAAGGCAGAACCAAGACTTCACAGCTATCACTTCTCTCAGTCTGTGTGCCTGTCATTTCAGCCTCGAATGGCCCTTTTTTTGGCCACTGCAATATGGAGGAGCCAGGGCTCCATGCTAAGGCACATTTCACATGCAGGAAGTCTTTGGTTTCAACATCTGACATCTCTAATGCTAAAAAGATCAAGTGTCAGCTATTATAAAGACCTGAGACCCCGAAGAGCTACAAAACCAGACCAGATGGACAAATAGTCTGCTTGGTAGACATGCCTATCATATATATTGATGCTTGGCATAAGCAAGTGGCCTCATCTTGGGACAGCTATCAAAGTCCATTTGGTCTGAGACACAGTTTTAAAAAATATTTCATTGGCAGGGGACACTTTGATCTGCATTAGGGATCAGGCAGTGTCATTTTTTAATTCTCGCTAAGACCTGGAGTGACCTATATTAAAAGTACTGTGGGAAATTAATTGACACGCATGGCTCTTGCTGCCCCTGCCATACTTCACTAGGATAGGCTCTGCATCTTCTTCATTAATGTCTGACTTCTAGCATAAGGATGAAGGTTGGGGGACCAAAGGTTGATGGCCTGATATTCCTTAGAGCTGCCATATCCAGAACTTATCTAGGGATTTCAGGGATGAAACCTGAGGCCCAGGAATTGTTCCTAATAGGAACAAGAGCAGACCCTGATGATTTCATTAAAGAGGCACAAAGAGTTTTTTATGCACAAAGAGTTTTTTCCTGTAGCCCCAATTATATATTCTTCGTGTTCTAGAAAAATAAGATTGGAAAAGACAAAAAGAAACAGTTCTATACAGATTGATCATCCCTTATCAGGAATTCTAAAATCCAAAATATTCCAAAATCCAAAATTATCCATATGGATGGTTGAGATAGTAATACCTTTGTTTTCTGATGTTTCAGTGTTTACAAACTTTGTTATAGTAACACAATTATGAAAAATATTGTGTATACAATTACCTTCAGGCTATGTATATAAAGTATATGTGAAACAAAAATTAATTTCATATTTAGACCTGGGTCCCATCTCCTAAATCTCTCATTCTGGATTTGGAATACAGGTAATTCCAAAATCCGGAAAAATCCAAAATCAAAATCTGGTTCTCAGCATTTCAGATAAGGGATGCTCAATCTATAGTACTTTATTAATTGACTCTTGGTAAAAATAATGAGGAGGTAAGAATCCCCACTTAATTAAAAAACAAAGCAGAGTAAGTAGAAGGGAAATGTTACTTTTAGTAATTTTGGAGATTTTAGGTGTGTCCTTTTAGACACCTTAAGTGAATAAGGCATATTTTACAGGTATTTTGTATTTTCTTTACTTTCACTAAATTGTAATGGCCTACACTAGAAACCAAAAATGAAAAACAGAGTTTTATTTATGGTAGAGTGAAGGTGAGAAATAAACTGAGAAAATGTATTAGCTACAAAGCAGCCATTCAGAATATATGGGGAAATAAATTCTAAGGCAGTTCAGCGTTTCTCAGCACACACTGCTTCGTTCCACTGGATCCTGGTATGGCTGGAGTATGAGTAACTTTGAGAAGAAAAAGAGGAAGAAGAAAGAGGGCCAGAGGGATTCCTCTGGAGCAGGAGTCTTCAGACTTTTTAAGCAAAGGGCTTAAAAAGCCCTTTGGGGGGAGGGCAGAATGTTGTTTTAAAAAAGCATAAACGAATTCCTATGCACTCTGCACATATCTTATTTGTAGTACACAAAAAATATGAAATAACAATATAATATTGAAAATGAAGAACAATTTTAACCAACATAAACTTACCAGTATTTCAATAGGAAGTATGGGCCTACTTTTGGCCAATGAGATAGTCAAGTAAATTAGGATTGTTGTTGCTGTGTGCCTTCAAGTCATTTCAGACTTAGGGATACTGTGAGTTTAAAGTTTAGGGAGGGGGCTGGGTAAATGACCTTGGAGGGTCGCATCCGGCCCGCGGGCCTTAGTTTGGGGACCCCTGCTCTCGAGAGTGTATAGCAGCCATTACAATGCAGCTGCAGAAGGGGTAGATTGCAAACCTTTATTCATCATAGGGCGAGGATGACAGTCGTCTCATTATTTCTTAGTTCCTGACAATTTAATTTACCCCTAGGAGGGGTAATTTCCTAGGAGGTTCAACTGTACAATACTCCTGGTAGTCTAATTTTGCGAAATCATTTGCTCAGCCAAAACTTGCCTTCATGTTCAAGGGTCTGTACTGCTCACCATTGGCCAGGTTAGATGGGATTAATGGAAGCTGGGGTTGCACAAGAACTAGGGGGCTCATATTCCTCGGGTTTGTTCTTTGATTTCAGTGTGTGTAAGTCTCAGAATTGCCCTCTTCCAATGACAACTACCTTCCATAGTTGTTTTAAGAATTCCACGCAATTAGAAGAAGACAATCCTTGGGTAGAAATGCCAGAGGCCACCTAAGTGCAAATACTAAGCCAGTCAGCCAATACAAACTGGCAATGCCCTTTATAGTGTAAGAGAGTCTCTGGCTGTTTTACTGTCCAGCTGCAAAAGTTTATTGCCCTTCGCTTGGCTTTGAGCATTTTCATGAATGCTGGTTGCTCAGCGCTTATTCTCACCAAACTCTTCCTAACCCTCTGACACCATTTGCGTCACTCTGCAAACTTCGTTCATATGATTTCCACTTGAGAGTTCCCTAAGAGGATTGATTGAATAAAGAGGCAACCAGCCTGTATTTGATGCACAAATAGCCATGTTCATTAGCAAATAACACACTGAGGCAAATTATGGCGGGGATTGGGGGTGGGAGAATCAACAGTGAGGAAAGCCAATAGATTTGCAACTAAATCGGATAGACTGGGACATTTCTCTCAGTATGAAAGTCCTTTTGTAAAGCTGGGGGAAGCTGTCTAGCAGCCTGAGCTCCTGTAATTCCAGGATTCCAGTCCCTGCTCTGACATTAACTCCACGTAATCCTCTGGCTCCAACATTAAGGGCAAACCTTCAGCTGGCACAGGTTGGCACAACTCCACAGACATCAGTGGAGCTATGCTGGGACTCCAGCTCAGCTAAAAAGCACATTCGGCTTCAAAGTGTTTGCTTAGTAAGTATAGCAAGTGAATTTCACTGGATCCAATTGAGCTTACTCTTCTGAGAAGAGGATTGCTTATGAGTCCAAGATAAAGAAGATGAACATAATCATAACAAAGGCTGCATTCCTCCCTTTTCTATGCTTCTAGTGGGAGCAGCACTATTGTAATTATTTGAATTTCTCTAAAAAATATTATGCTCAAGATCAATATAATTAGAACCTAGAGTTAGATAGGTTATTTTTAGCAAATAAAGCTGAACTCCCACCAGGAACTTTCTCCTTGGAGATCCAGTGTGGTGTAGTGGTTCGAGTGTTGGATGAGGATCCTGGAGGCCAAAGTTTGATTTTCTTCTCAGCCATGGAAATCCTCTCGATGACACTCACTCAGTCTCAGAGGATGACAATAGCAACCCCCCTCTGAAGAAAGCTTACCAAGAAACCCACCAAATAGGATTGACTTAGAATCACCATAAGTCGAAAACTTTTTGAAGGCATGCAACAACCTCTCCCTTTTACAGACAGTACAAAATATAATGTAATTGTGGAATAGATCATTAATAACCCTTTCACTGCATCCAAAATTTGTTGTCTGGGGTAATGTTCACTTTTTTTAGTGCATACCCTCTAGCAGTCCCATTTTGGCAGGGATCATCCCAATTAATCTCCTGTCATGCCACTAAAGGCACCAGATCCTGTCTGATCTTAGAAGCTAAGCCAGGTCAGCCTTGACTAATACTTGGGTGGGAGGGTGCCAATATCAGATGTTGTATACTGTATTTCAGAGGAAGAAACTGGAAAAATACCTCTCAGTATTCCTTGCCTGAGGAAACCCTATGAAGAGTAAACTGATTTCAAAGTACAAAATTGTGCACAAGTAACTGAGGGTGCTTCCAGACAACATCAAAATGGGACAAAAATACCAGGATCTGACAGCAAGTCAACACAGAGACATGTCAGTCCTGAGAAATGCTCCCCACCATTCTCATGCCTTCCTTTGAAGAGGATTTTGAAAGTCCACAAGATGGGGGAGTGGGTGGGAGACATCCAGTGGAAGGTTCTAATTGTAATTGCTTTCCAACTCTGCTTCCATTTAGCCACCTCTGTGTCTGTGAATCCATTTTTTGACATTACCTGTTTTGGGTGTTTAAAATATGTATGTGCACTGGAGTGGTCCACACAGGGGGATCGAAAGGATTCCATGTATTCCATGTATTCCATGACTACAGGGATATACAGTCATGAGAAGATGTGCATTTTTGGCAGAATCAGGTTTTAAGAGCACCTTTAAAAATGTGCTTTTCAGCAGTGAACCTAATTCTGCCTGCACTTTCTCCAAATGTCATTTAGTCCTGAATGGAAAGAGGAAATGCCAGAATCTTGCCCTTCCCGAGTATGCTCAGGCAAAAGCAAACTGTCACAGCCTCTCTTAGCTTGCATGTTTTTTCTCATTAGTAACTTTGCCATTTTGGACACGCCATGATGTTGCTTGGCTACATGTTGCCTGATTTTACAACTATGAAATGTTCATGGGTACAAAATAATCATGCCTCTGGGTGGGAGTCTTAGGAACAGCTGAGGTTGGTGAAGTGACATCTGTGAAACATTGGAGGTTATGTCAGTAGCAAGGCTAACAGGCCTGCAGTTCTGAATCCTCTATTCAGATTGTACCTCTTCCTTGACACAGATGGTGACCTTAGTCAGGTTTTCCATCGTAAACATACACAATGTGCCCCTAGTCTAAGATACTGGAATGATAATAGTCATGTATATTATTGTTGTTTATAGTTTTAATCTGATAACTGGAGTTTTTAAATGTTTGATAGAAATTGCTGCTTTCAAAGTAGAGGGGTAGAATATAAATGTGACCCATTATTGCAGAGTTTTAGTAAAAGAATAATGAAATAAGCAAAGCATTTTGAATGCTCTTAACAGCGATACCATTTCTAAGTACCATCAACCCTCATTGAAAAGTGCCAGTATTCTTAACTGTAGTTTTAAAGCTATATTTTGCTGTAATTCATCTTGCCAGCCACCATAGGTCCTGTGCTGTGGGCAAGGGTAGTTTACTTTTTATTTATATAGAATTAATAATTCATTGTCTGGTTTTTTGCCAGAACTTTGACATCACTTTTGTGGCTGGATCTGTTTGAATGAATATTGGTAGAATATCTGAAACAATTAAAAAGAGGAATGACTCCCAATCTACATAGGGCTGTTTCTCCTCCTCACCATCATGAGCCTCCACCCTCCCTAACAAACTGTTGATTTGGCAATGGTTTAGAACTGCTGAATATCCATGGCAGGACATCAAGAAAAACATTTTAACAGACGTCTAAGTGTGTTGTATAATGCTGCAAAACTTAACTCACCGGCTGTGCGCTACTAAACAACAATCAGATGGGATATCTTTCATTTCAGAAAATAAAACCCAGCTGGGAAAGGGAGTAGGATGAGGAAGTGGAAACCACAAGCATTTTGATTTCCATATGGATTTTATTTCTCCATTGTTCTGTATTTCCTCCTATGTTGATATAAGAGCCTTATGCTGCTTTCATGTTTTTGTTATCTCACTTCGTGTGACATGTTCTGTCTTTGTGTTGCTTCCACGGAGCTTTAATCTATCAAGCCTGGTGAAACAATTTTCATGGTGCAAAATATAGACACATCTGGTAATTTGTTGACATGGAACAAGAGAACTCCGATATCCTACAAAGAGCCAAGTTGGATTGGACCAAAGACCTATCTGTTCCAATATTCTGTTCACACAAAGGCCGTACAGTTGCTTAAGGGAGTCCACTAGAAGTATCATGTTAGACTCAAGTTGAGTCCGTTGTGTGACATAGATACATTTTGTTATAATGCATGCACTTTAGAAATCTTGATTTAAGGGGCAAAAATCCAATGATTTGAAGAAATAAACTAAGTTTTATTGTAGGAAACTAAGATAGGATGGTAACTCAGAGTGCTGATCTAACCTAGCTATAACATAGAAGATTGAGAGAGGACTCATGGGAAGATGAAGCAATGGAGAAACATCTCTAATAACATCAGTTTGCATCACAGAGAGGTCAGGATAGGTAGACATAGAGTCCTTCTGCACTGCCCACTAATGCAAGCCTGATCTGGTGTCCAGGACAATGGATCAGACTCACCTAGCAAGCAGATATGGCCTCCCAGAACCACCTTGGAGCCAGCATGGAATAGTTTGGCATCACTGGGCAGCCATGGCATCCCAATTACCTGATCTGAAATCATGCCCTGGGTTATGTTGGATCTGCTGGATACAGAGAGTGTAGCTACAAGAATGCAAGCAGTTTGACACCATGGCTCAATGCGATAGAATTCTGAGAGTAGTAGTTTTACATGGCCTTTAATCTTCTCTGCCAAAGAGTGCTGGTGCCTCACCAAACTAGAAATCCCATGATTCCATAGCATTGAGCTATGGCAGATAAAGTGGCAGAAAACACTAATGCAGAAACATTTTCTGCACAAAATTCTACATTTTTGAATCTGTGTTTCTGCACACAATACACTGCACAGAACTTTTTTTTAGTGAAAATAAAATTATGGGAATTATTGAGTGTGAAAATGGAATACAATATTTGAGGATTTATATCCCCACATTTGTGTGCATGCTTTCAGGTTGCTTCTTCGCTTATGGTAACTATGATTTCATAGGGTTCTCTAAGGCAAGTAATAATTAGAAGTTTCTTCTTCTGACATATGTACAATCTAATCTATAGCACTGGTATTCATTGATAATCTTCCATTCAAGTACTAACCAGGGCTCATCTTGCTTAGTATCTAAGATCAAATGGGATCCGGTGCCATTAATGTAATATTTAGGTCTATTCCTTGGATAGTACACACACACACACACACACACATGCACACACAAAGCAACTTTAGCTTGGAACATGCCACTATTGTCATTTATGGGCCATGGGTGAAACAGGTGGCCTAGGCAGTACCCAGCTCTAGCTGCTAATCTACAGCTGTGACGACTCATGGGCCATGTAGTCCCGTTCCTAGTGCTGTTGTGACGGATGAAGAGGAAAACTTGGGTTTTCCACCATTTCAGCCAGAAAGGGAACTTTCCCAGCCAGAATTGGAGCCCTTGCACCTGCAGGAGGTTTGTCTTCCAGAAATCTGCCAAACAAGCCCTGAGTCAAAATCTCCCCCATTTTCTCGCCGTAATTATTATCAGCAACAAAAAGGAGTTCAGCAGGCTAATCGCAGAAGCCTGAGAATCGCAGCAAAGCATTCAGATGATTAAGTCTGCTTCCATGAGAAATTTTAGGGAGTCATACATCTGGGCACAGAGATTGACTTTCGTTTCTGATTCCCCAGAGAAGTGTTCTTTGGTGGGAAAACGAGACCCTATTTAGGTTCCTTGCCCTTTAGGAATCTTGCGGAGTCAATTCGTCAGCTACTGGAGTAGTGTGTGTGGACAGCGCTACTCCCGCTTCCAAGACTCGTTCCTGTTTCCAAGCCTCGTTCCTGTTTCCAAGCCTCCGCTCCCAGCCTTGTTTACTCCCCGGATCTTGCCTTGCTTCCCGGACCTTGCCAAGTAAATACCACGGATCTTGTTCTTGCTCCTCGTTTCTTGTTGCCTTGTTTCAAGCCTTGTGTTCCAAGAATCAAGTTACTTCCTAGCCTTGCTCAAGTTTCATGGACTAAAGGACCTTGTCATCTCCCCTCACTTTGCTTGGCAAAGTGAGTGTTTCGGTTATTGGATTACAACTTTGGACCTTAATATTTCATATTGGACATTGTTTCTTTGGACTAATTTTGACCTTCCCTGAAAGGTCTACTTCTGAACTATTTCCTACACTTGCTTTTATTAACTTTATATATTCCCTTAATAAAGATATTAGATAGATTCTGGCCTCTGTGTATGGTTATTGGTGCTCTGCAGCCTGGGTCGTGACAGTTTGACTCCGCCGCCCTAAGCACCAATTAACCTAGGCCAGAATGTCTACCGGAGCCGGACCGGGGGCCCAGCCACTCAGCTACACCATCGACAAGGACGAAGTGGACCGTATCCGTGATAAGCTCAACGCGCAGGATGGTGAAATAAGGGGTTTGAAGGAGCGCGGAATCCGTCTCCCGGCCATGGCGTTGCCAACCAAGTTTTCTGGAGAAGCTTCTAAGGTTCATGTTTTCCGTCGCCAATGCCAGGCTTATCTAGAGGCCCGTGCTGCCGAGTTTCCCCAAGAAGACATCAAGGTGGCGTGGATTTACAGTCTCCTAGACGGGCCAGCGGCCAACTGGGCGACGGCACTGTTCGACCAAGTTTCCCCACATCTAAGATCAGCGCAACACTTCTTGGACCACCTTAAGGCGACCTGGGGGATCGAGGACAATTTGGAGGCAGCCGGCCACAAACTCCGGCGCCTCTCCCAAGGGGACAGACCCTTGTCCCAGTACATAGCCGAGTTCCGAGTGCTGGCCCATAACACCGGATGGAATGATGTAGCCCTCAGAGGACAATTTCGGGAGGGTCTCAACATCGAGATGCTGGAGGAAATCTCCAAGGTGGATCCTCCACACTCTCTTGAAGCACTCATTGATCAATGTTTACAAGCTGAAGTCATGCTTGCCAACAGAAGGCAATGGATCCGAGGCCAGAGCGGTAGGACCGGAGCGAAACCTCCCGCTCCCACCGGCGTCCAGCCGCGTCCAGTGTGGAGACCCCCGCCACCAGCCCCATACCCCAGAGGAAGCGAGGAGGTGCCGATGCAGTTGGGCAATGTGCGTCCCAGATTAGATGCCGCCGAGAAGGCCCGCCGCCAACGCCTAAATCTCTGTTGGTACTGCGGAAACGGGGGCCACTTTGCCAGAGAGTGTCCAGCCAAAGGGAAGCCCGCCGCTCGTCTGGCGGCGGCGTCCTCCACGGAGACGAAGACGTCTGAGGCGGCTGGCGCACAGCCGGCGGGGGAAGCCAGCGACGGGCGTAGAGAGGCTCGCCAACCCGGTCAAAAACCCCACTCAAGAGCCGCCAACCGGGGTCCTATTTCTCCTAGTGGTCACCTTGTGGTCAGTGAAAAAAGGACCCGTCATGGTCCATGCCATGATAGACTCAGGAGCCACAAACAATTTCATTGATAGAGAGTATGCCGACTCTCTGGGATTACAATATCATGACTTCAAGAACGCCCGTGTGGTGCAAGCCATCGATGGCCGCCCCCTCAAGACAGGTCCAGTAAGCCAGTGGTCGGAACCCACCAGAATGTGGATAAGGGAACACATGGAAGAGATTTCCTTCTTTGTTACCGAGGTTCCCCACTTCCCTGTGATTTTGGGTATTCCATGGCTGACACTCCACGACCCAAGCATCTCCTGGTCCAACAGAGAACTGCAGTTTGCTTCAAAATATTGCCAAAACCATTGCCTTGTAGCCAAGGTCTGTCATGCCACAGACGCTGAACCCATCATCACCTTGCCCAAGAAGTACTCGGAATATTGGGATGTATTCAATGAAAAGGAAGCCGAGAGACTACCCCCACATAGACCTTATGACTGTGCCATTGACTTGGTGGAGGGGGCCCCGATCCCGCGAGGACACCTCTACTCCCTGACTGAACCAGAGCAAGAAGCTCTCAGGGAGTTCTTAGAGACAAACCTCCGCAAGGGGTTTATCAGACCCTCTCAATCCCCAGCCGCTTCCCCAGTGATGTTTGTAAAAAAGAAGTCAGGGGACCTACGCTTGGTGGTGGACTATAGAGCATTGAACAATATCACTAAGCGAAACCGGTATCCCCTGCCTTTGATCTCGGACCTCTTAGACCGGCTGCGAGGGGCTAAGGTTTACACCAAACTGGATCTTCGAGGAGCTTATAATCTAGTTCGCATCAGGGAAGGGGACGAGTGGAAGACTGCCTTCCAGACTAAATTCGGTTTATTCGAAACCCTGGTCATGAATTTCGGTTTATGTGGAGCTCCCGCAACGTTTCAACATTTTGTCAACGATATCTTTCAGGATTATCTAGACCGGTTCTTGATTATCTACCTGGACGATTTTTTGGTGTTTTCTAGATCACAATCAGAACATGAGAACCACGTTAGAATGGTGTTACAACGATTGCGGGATCATGGACTTTATGCCAAGCTGGAAAAATGCGCTTTTGATCTACAAGAGGTAGATTTCCTGGGATATCGTGTCTCGCCACTAGGGCTCACCATGGACCCGGCAAAGGTTGCAGCAGTATTGGAATGGCGGGCGCCAACCAACAAGAAAGAGGTGCAACGCTTCTTGGGGTTCGCGAACTACTACCGCAAGTTCATTCCAGACTTTGCCCGCTGGTCTGATCCAATCACCAGCTGCATCCGAGGGAAACAGTCTTTCCGCTGGACAGAGCAAGCTGAGAAAGGATTCCAACAACTAAAAAAATTATTCACGTCACAGCCAATCCTTCAGCACCCAGATCCTGAAACCCCTTTTGTCATACAGGCAGACGCCTCCGATGTGGCAATTGGAGCGGTACTCTTGCAACCAGTGGGAGAACATCTTCACCCTTGTGCCTTTTACTCTCGTCAACTGACCGCCCCAGAGAGAAACTACACTATTTGGGAAAAGGAACTTTTGGCCATAAAGGCAGCCTTTGAAACTTGGAGACATTGGTTAGAAGGGGCCAAATTTCCCATTGAGGTCCACACTGATCATCGGAATCTAGAACATCTAAGAACTGCCCACAAGCTAAATCAGAGACAACAACGCTGGGCTTTATTCTTTGAGCGTTTT
This sequence comes from Anolis carolinensis, assembly GCF_035594765.1. Taxonomy (NCBI): domain Eukaryota; kingdom Metazoa; phylum Chordata; class Lepidosauria; order Squamata; family Anolidae; genus Anolis; species Anolis carolinensis. The sequence continues at coordinate 60,572,324 of NC_085842.1, read as the reverse complement.
GACTTCCAAATTCATTATGTAACCCCAGCCCAGACCAAGCAGGCAGATGCTCTGTCACGAAAACCGGAATATGCTGCAGGGCGCAAAGAGTCCTTTGAGTCCCAATTGCTGCAGCCCGAGAACTTTGCCACGCTCACAGTGGGAAACACCAAATCCACTCCAATTGAATCTACTCCCTCTACTCCAGGGCCCCTTTGTGCTCAGGAAATCAGGGCCAGTCAACAAGCAGATGCCTGGGCTCAGGACCAACTTCGCCAAGGACTACATTTTCCCTTCTCGCTTAAGGATGGTTTACTTTGCTATAGAAATCATGTCTACATCCCCCCGGGGCCGGGCAGGGAAAAGGCACTTCGTCTGTGTCACGACTGCAAGCCAGCAGGGCATTTCGGACTATTTAAAACCATGCATTTGATCCTAAGAGATTTTTGGTGGCCCAAGATCCGCAAGGATGTGGAAAAATATGTCAATTCCTGCCCAGTATGCCAGCGCTCCAAGACAAGACGGGAGAAGCCCTTAGGGCTTCTGCATCCCCTTCCTACTCCATCTCGCCCATGGGAAATAATCTCGGCGGATTTTATCACTGACCTACCACCTTCCTGTGGATTCACCACGATCCTAGTGGTGGTGGACCTTTTTACCAAGCTCGCCCATTTCATTCCCTGCGATGGCCTTCCCACGGCCAAAGAGACTGCAGATTTATTCCTTCAGCATGTTTTCAGATTGCATGGTTTGCCCAAAAGTTTGGTCACAGACCGTGGGTCTCAATTCACCTCTCGTTTCTGGAAAGCACTACAAAAACTATTGGGCATAGACTCTCGTTTATCTTCGGCTCACCATCCCCAAACGGATGGGCAAACTGAGCGCACCAATGCCACTCTGGAACAATACCTTCGCTGTTATGTAAACTACCAGCAGGACAATTGGGCTTCCCTATTACCGCTGTTGGAGTTTGCCTATAACAATGGTGTCCAGGCTTCAACTAAAGAAACCCCGTTCTTTGCAAACTACGGCTTCCATCCACGTTTCTTTCCTTCTATTGTTGAAACCTCAGAAGTTCCCGCAGCAGAAGACTGGCTGCAGGAACTCACAGCGGTGCAACAACTTTTGCTCCAGCAACTAGACCAAGCCAAGGAGGACTATAAACGCCACGCTGACAAACATCGCCAGCCGGGCCCCGAAATCAAGGTAGGAGACCGGGTTCTTCTGTCCACTCGCTTTTTGCCCTCCCATCGCCCTTGCCGGAAGTTAGATGCCCGTTTCATTGGTCCCTATCCGGTGGTGGCGCAACTTAACCCCGTGACTTTCAAACTCCAACTCCCGCGCTCTATGCGCATTCATCCAGTGTTCCATCGCTCCCTGCTCCTTCCGGCGGATGGTGTGCGCCCTGATGCAGACCGGCCGGCCCCCCCTCCTGTTTTGGTGGATGGGGAGGAGGAGTTCGAGGTTCCGGACATTTTGGATTCTCGCTTTCACCGCCGCCGCCTGCAATATCTCATTGACTGGGTGGGTTTTGGCCCCGAGGAACGCTCATGGGAAGATGCTTTCACAGTCCATGCCCCCGATTTAACCCGCCGCTTCCATCAGACCTACCCCACCAAGCCGCGGCCTCGCGCCTCGGGGAGAAAGCCCTATTTTGAGAGGGGGCTTGAGGAGGGGGATAGTGTGACGACTCATGGGCCATGTAGTCCCGTTCCTAGTGCTGTTGTGACGGATGAAGAGGAAAACTTGGGTTTTCCACCATTTCAGCCAGAAAGGGAACTTTCCCAGCCAGAATTGGAGCCCTTGCACCTGCAGGAGGTTTGTCTTCCAGAAATCTGCCAAACAAGCCCTGAGTCAAAATCTCCCCCATTTTCTCGCCGTAATTATTATCAGCAACAAAAAGGAGTTCAGCAGGCTAATCGCAGAAGCCTGAGAATCGCAGCAAAGCATTCAGATGATTAAGCCTGCTTCCATGAGAAATTTTAGGGAGTCATACATCTGGGCACAGAGATTGACTTTCGTTTCTGATTCCCCAGAGAAGTGTTCTTTGGTGGGAAAACGAGACCCTATTTAGGTTCCTTGCCCTTTAGGAATCTTGCGGAGTCAATTCGTCAGCTACTGGAGTAGTGTGTGTGGACAGCGCTACTCCCGCTTCCAAGACTCGTTCCTGTTTCCAAGCCTCGTTCCTGTTTCCAAGCCTCCGCTCCCAGCCTTGTTTACTCCCCGGATCTTGCCTTGCTTCCCGGACCTTGCCAAGTAAATACCACGGATCTTGTTCTTGCTCCTCGTTTCTTGTTGCCTTGTTTCAAGCCTTGTGTTCCAAGAATCAAGTTACTTCCTAGCCTTGCTCAAGTTTCATGGACTAAAGGACCTTGTCATCTCCCCTCACTTTGCTTGGCAAAGTGAGTGTTTCGGTTATTGGATTACAACTTTGGACCTTAATATTTCATATTGGACATTGTTTCTTTGGACTAATTTTGACCTTCCCTGAAAGGTCTACTTCTGAACTATTTCATACACTTGCTTTTATTAACTTTATATATTCCCTTAATAAAGATATTAGATAGATTCTGGCCTCTGTGTATGGTTATTGGTGCTCTGCAGCCTGGGTCGTGACAACAGCTAAGAGAAGAGAGTTAACTTCACCAGCCTGCATCTCCAGCAAGTTGCTGGGTATCTGGGCAGGTGATTTCAGTTTTCTACTCCCAGGTATAAACTACAGCAGGGTGCTGTCTGGTCACCTCCCCATTCCATGTCCTTGCCATTGCCAGACTATAGCATCATGTTTTGAGCACTTGAAAACTGCCTTCCAGAGATCGGAGGGACATGAAACATGGACAGAATGGCACATTCCACCTGCACAGTTCAGAATCACAGCCAGAGCATTCGTTTAAAAGTCTGAGATTATTTTGTACTTCATCATGTAAAGAAGCGTATTCAGTTGTATTGCATACACTTAATATCTAACTGTTTGTGCTTTGAGGGAGGTAACTAGATTAGTCTGAACTTGCCTACACTGACAAAAAAAGAATTTCACGGTCCTCGTTGACCCTGTCAATGTCACACACATCATGATGAGATTGCCATAAATGGGCACACATTGCCACCCAGCAAACTTGCCTCAATGTAAGGGGCAGTCAATAATTTCCAATCATTCGCATTATTTTGGTTACAAAGCCATGGCTACTCCACATTTCCCCCTCCCAATCATGCATACAAATATACGTATTTCCAGGTATGTATTTAATTGCAAGTTTGTAGCTGCTCCTCTACAGTCTTGACTTCTTCCCTCCATTCCTTCTGCTGCCCTGCCATCTATTTTTTCCATGTTCTGTTAAAAGCGCCAACCCCTCACTCTATTTACCGGGGACTCTCCACAGATATATATTTTTCCCTTTCCTTGCCTAGTTTATCCATGCCTCACAACCTCTGAGGATGCCTGCCATAGATGTGGGCAAAACATCAGGAGAGAATACTTCTGGAACATGGCCACACAGCCCGAAAGACATACAACAACCCTGTGATCCCAGCCATGAAAGCCTTCGACAACATATATATCATTGATTAAACAGCTATCAAGCTATCCAGGGTTATAGTTAACACTCTCGTGGTCATTGGAAGTCCTGTCTGATGGTTTCCAATAGCTTAAATAGCCAAGTTTTTATCTCCTTCCTAAGAGGTTATAAGGTGGGCGCTTTTCTCATTTCCTTGGGGAGAATATTCCAGAGCCGGGGGGGGGGGGGGGACTATAAAAAAAAGTCCTCTCCCTCATCCCCACAACCTCGCTTGTGAAGGAGGTGGCATCAAGAGGAGGGCCTCCCCAGCTGATCTTAAAGTCTGAACAGGTTCATAGGGAGAGACAAACCTACAGACCCCATCTTGTTCAGAACCTGGGGACTGCCTGCATACCTATTTTATATAAACATTTTAATTAATTAAATGACTGTGTTAAAACTATTAAAGAAATTTTTAAAACATAGACAAAAGGATAAAAGCATAACTTTCTGTTGTGCCTTCAAGTTGTTTCCAATTCATTGTGACCCAAAGGGGTTTTCGGGGGGCTGAGAATGTATGACTCTCCCAAGTGGTTTTTCATGGCCAAGTGGGAAATCAAACCCTGTTCTCCAGAGCCATATTCCAACGCTCAGACCACTACACCATGCTGGTTCTCTAGAAAGATATGTATAATTTAATAATTTAAAGACCCTTCTTCAAAGATGATTAAGAACAAAGTCCTGCCTAAACACAAAGGCCTTTGCTTGATGGTATAAACAGAGCAGGTGGAGTCAATTGAGCCTCCTGTGGAAGGAAGTTCTATAACTTAGGAGAAGACACCAAGAAAGATCTCTCCAATGTACTCAATAAATGGGCCTTTGGCAGGAAAAGCTTTCCTCTGAAGTCCTTAAAAGCTTGAAGAGGTGTTGGTTTGTTAGAAACAGCATGCATGAGTGCTCTTAAATATAAATAAAAAACCTTATGTCTAATCTAAAGTCTGACATTCTCTGCATTACTGAAATACAACTATTCAGAACAAACCCTTCTTTCTGATTGGTAGGTGCATTAGCACCAACATCCATCAAAGTGACAGGTAAATGTTTTCTGAGAACTTTAGGGAACCAAGCAATAAGTCATGTGGGAGAAGCAGATTGTCATGTTTCTCCCTTCTTGTTTCTGCAGTACTTATATGCACGTTTATGACTGTGAGATTCAATTACTGCAATTCTGTATTGGCTGACATCCCTAATAAGACAGCACAAACTCCAGATGGAACAAAATGTTGCTGCTAGTGGTAAGATTTCAGAGAAGATGGGACACTGCCACTGATATTGTGTGTGAGAGAGCAGAAGGGGTAGGAAGAAACATTTTCTCTAAAAATGTTAGGCTGTATTTGAATTTCAGAAGCAGTGTCTTAATGCATTTGACATATTCACACATTATGACACTGCTTGAATATTTACTTAATTCTTAAATAAATCCCATTCATTTTAAAGAGGCCAAGGCAAAAGAAAACCAGCAGTGCAGCCTTTGCTTGCCGAACTCTTCTATATATAGGCTTCTCAACAGCATGCAATCTTTAAATAAAGATATAAAATACATACCAATACATAAAACTAATCTATATGTCAACATTCTGCTACCTAATTCTATACAACAAAAAGCCAATTGCATCTCCTCTCCTTCCAACTCTGTCTTCTTTTTCTTTTTCTGAACTGATAGCATGTACTGCCTCTTCCTTGGGTTTACCCACCTGCTGAGCCAAATCAAGAACATTTTAAGCATGACTGGAATCGTATCGTTACAAACTTTTGCAAACAGATATCATGACTAAAGCTGAGCCAAATCCTGCTGCCCACCCGCCATGCTTTTAAAGCTTTACTTATCTCTCCTGAAAGTGGGGAGGGAGGAAATATTTGGCTGATTTCAAGATGCAGGCATGTTCTAAGAAGGTTCATAAGAGGATATTCAGTCAAACGTGTGGTGGCTGAGATTCCTTCTCCCTTGCTATTGCTTAAATATGTAGTGGCTTGGCTGCACATTCAACATGTATTTGGATGCTGAAAATATGCCCCTATTAGCCATTCCATGAGTAAAAATCAGATGGTCAACATTGATGACAATTTATAGCACTGTAAAGAATTGGAGAGCAAGTTGGGGGAATTATTGCTCAAGTCATAAAGCTGATCCAAGCTATTTGCAGCCTGGGAACCACTATGTTAAAGTGCTCAGAATACTGTAGTGGAGATTAGGAGGAAATGGTTCAGATCCTCAGCCATGAAAGCATTGTATGACTTTGGTTCAATCAGTCTCTCTCAAGGCTGTTGAATAATGAAATAATCGAGTAGCAAAGGGCATCTCCAAGACAAGAGATATACCGGTAGTATCTCAAAACAGCCAAGTTATTTTAGCAGAGGAGGCACAAAGCCTCTCAAGCACCTTATCCAAACCTGAAGAGTGAAGACAGAATATAAAAATTAAATAGCTTTTTGCGCTCCCTTCAGGACATGCCAAATCTGCTCTTGTTTCCTAAAGCTGGAAGGAACTGCCTGTTAAACCCTCTGAGACTTTTGCTTGACTAAGGAGGCAAAAGGCCTGAATGTGCATATTTTTCTTTAAATTGTTGGCCTGTAGGCCCATTGTGAGCTTCCTGTGGGTGTAACAATGAGAGGACGTTGTGTGAAATCGCTGTGCTTAAAGAAAAATAGATCAGCATGAGATACCTCAGTGTTTGGGAATTCGGCCCACACTCTCCAAATAACAATAGGTCCTTATAATAAGCTCCCATTTATAGCAGCAGACTATTAGAAAGAATGGCATTCCAAGCTTTCTGGTCAGGATACCCAGTGGTAGTGAATGGGCAGAGCTCCATCAGTTTAGTAGAAATTATGTTGATTTACACAATCGAAGATTCACTTCAGTTTGTCCATGCATACATGTATGTATCTATCCAATTACACCAAGAAAAGGCAGAGTTTCTTAGGTGGGAGTTGGGGGAAGCTGCAGTCATTTAATGAGAATAGTACAAGTACCCCACAGAGGATGCAAGCAATCTGAGTAATTGAAACTACAGGGAAGTGTAAGTAGGGCATTGCACTTCATAATTACCTGTGCTGGAAATCAGCCAAGAGACCATGACTAATATTTATTCTCCTTGCCAATGCATGAGTCCCACCATTTCAGGCAGAAACAAGCATTCAAATGGTCTAGATAGCTTGGGTTATTGTAAGCTGGTTTTACCTGATATCATATGCTGGTTTGTATATCGTAATATGTCGAAAATCTCATGTATTGGCCTCTCACGCAGTCAAACTTCGTATAAACCCAGCACTGATTCCTTCAAACACAGTCTTAGTAAATTGTTACAATCTGGCACAAGCCTTTGGATTAAAATGATTTTATCCAGTTTCTACATGTTCATGTTTTTAACTGTTGCAACTTGTTTTAATTTGTTGGCTAGTTTAGTAGGCTTACAACATAAAAATACTGCTTGATATTTCAAATTGCTTTAAACTGTTTACATTCATTTTATTTTATGCTATTCTGAGAGAAAGATTGTGTGTGGGACAGAGGATTGGTTTCAAGGCATTCTGGTATGGGTGTGATATGAATGCTAAAGCTTGGCAGTTACTTTTCAGACTGTAAACCTGCTGCCTGGAGGATTCTGGTCAATGTAGTCTCAAAACTAACTATAGAAGTTTGTGGCATGTGCCTATCTATGTGTACATGAATGGTTTTAACTCAGAATGTAGAGCTGCCTCGAATAGAAGCTTTCTTTCTAAGTAGATGGGCAAGCAAAAAAAACAAAACAGTGCATTAGAGAGAAGTAGGAAAAGAACTGAAATAATAAAAATGTTTAATGTAAAGCTCTGTATAAATCTATGAAGCATTTATAACAGCAGACCAGCTTCCTTGCAAAACAGACTTCCTTGCATGACTGCAATGAGTAACTACAGAGGTTTATGGATTTTTTGATAGATAGGAAGTACATAAGGAAAGCCTGAGTGGCTGAAACCAATGTTCTCCCTAGTTCAATACAGGTCTCTCTTGCTTATTCAACAGGTTGGAGACCAGAGCACTGTGAAAACTGGAAATGCAGGCACCTGTCTTTTTTTAAAGCTTGAATGAGTATTTTGGCCACCAAAAAACCATAATGGATGATATGACACTTGCAAATAAATTTAAAGGTTAAATAACAACCTTGTCACATGGTTGCTGGAATTGCCACATGTTGTAGAGAATCCGGCAACCCTCGTTTGGGGGGGGGGATCCCTTCACCGCAATGCCCCACATCAGCCAGCTTCTGATTTTGTTGATCCCATGGGGAAGCATCAACCGAGCAGCTTCCCCCATTGCTTCCTATGGCAACACGGGAAGCCTCCCATGTTGCCGCAGTGGCGGCATGCACCGGCTCCACCCTAGATCATCCATGGGAGTTGGCAAACTCCATGGATGATCTAGAGCTAAACCAGCATATGCCACCAGAATAAGCCCTGTATGATAAGGTCATTAGAGAAAATGTAGTGGGTGGCTGCAGAAACATGGGAAAGGTCATGGGACATGGTTAAATGGGCTGAAAGAGCAAAGCACAGATTGAATGTATAGGTTCTGGTAATTACTAAAGAGGGTTAAAAGAGTGGATTGTCAAAAAATGGACAGCTGAAAATGAGGAAAGCCAATAAGGTATTTTGTTTGCAAAATTGTCAAACTGAAGTTGTAATTGCACCTCCTCTGCAGAGAAGCTGCTATATGGCACTATACTACCTCTGAGATACCTTATAGCTATCTTTACATAAAGATATAAAATACATACGAATACATAAAACAGCATAAAATTGCCCTTGATATCTATGCTTTCCATTGTTCCTGTGATTTATGGAGTCCAAATGCATAGGGGACTCTTTGTCAGCCATGTAGCGACTCCTCAAGTCATTGTGGAAAGAATGGAAAGTAGAAAGTATAAAAACCATGCCTTTAAGATGTAGCCTCCTACACCAAGAACTCTTTTGAAGAGTCAGCCTATAAGACAGATATTTATGCACTGCCATGTAGCTTTCTGTAAACACTCCCAGCCTCAATGACTGGCTTCCTGTTGAGAAGGTTCTTCACTGGAAAAAGTCAGTTGGATGCCACCAAAACAAGATATTTTCTTTGCTCTCTCTGTCACGCTGAACATCAACATCAAATGACCCAAAACAGTGATGAAAAATTAGAGCGCCTGGGTTGCAACAAAGATCAAGCAGAAGCCAACTTTCAGCATTTAAGAAACTGAGCAATGGTACTGTTCTGTTTCCATGTATTGTTTCACTTCTTTGAATTCATCCCAGTTCTGTTTAACAGAACATGCCAATTGAGAAATGTTTGAACTACTTACCAAGAATAATATTCATTGTATGCTGACCTTCCACCACCCCCTTGTGTGTATATCGGAAACCATTTGCAAAGTACAGGTTAAATGTCACTCAGATGTAGTTATTGGTCCAAAATGCTTGCTGAGAGATGGAGAAATGAAAATAATTCCTCAAACATAACATTATTTCACTATTGGCTACAGTGGCTAACCATTAATGTGCGTAATTGTAGGTCTGAGTGCCTGAACTCAAGGGTGTCAGAGGTGCTCTCAGGCCCCTTCCACACAGCTGTATAAGATCCATATTGAACTGTATTATATGGCAGTGTGGATTTAGATAATCCAGTTCAAAGCAGATATTGTGGATTATCTGCCTTGATTTCTGGGTTATATGGCTGTGTGGAAGGGCCCTCAGTATGATAATGATAATGAATTTATTGCTGTCCTCTCCCTATAGCTCAAGATGGGATACAACATCATTAAAACAAGATAAAACACTATTAAAAGTCACACAATAAGATACACAGAGTTAAAATCCATGTTAAAATCCGCGGATGAAATGCAGATCAAAGACCCCTTCACACTGGCTGCTAGAATTGCTACACGTCATGGTGAATCCGGCAACCACTATCGGGTGCGTGGGAAAGCCATTGCTCCACACCCTGTATCACCCAGCCTACCCACAAGGAAATCCCACAAGGGGAAGCACTGACCATCCGGCTTTCCTCATTGCTTCCCTCCATTGCTCCAAGCCTCCCGTGTTGCCACTGCAGTGGCATGCACTGGATCACCAGCCCTTTAACCACAGAACCACTGTAGAAGTATGTTGTGTAATGGGAGCAGGTGGGCTCTATGCTTAACGGGGTGGCAAAGTAGAGCATGCTACCAATTCTTTCCCCCCATCTGATGAGGTTGTAACATTCACAACTTAAAATTGACTGGGCCCCCTTCAGTTCAAAGCAGATAATGTGGGATTTTATACAGCTGTGTGGAAGTGGCCTAAGGGCCCTTTCACACAGCTATATAACCCAGAATATCAAGGGGAAAAATTCTACAATATCTGCTTTGAACTGGGTTATCTGAATCCACACTGCCATATATCCCAGTTCGAAGCAGATAATGTAGGATTTTATTCAGCTGTGTGGAAGGAACCCAAGACAGACAGTCTTTGATAAAGTGTTAGCATCAGTGTAGGCTGGTGGATCCCATGTCAGGGGAATAGTAAATATACTGTGATTTTCCATCTGAACTTTGAAGGAACTATACAAGATGACTAAGCTATAGGCTAAAACCTGAAGAGCACTTGCTGTGCCATTGAAGTGGAACTAGCTGCCCATCCTAGTTTAGCTTACATTATGAACTCCCTATGCTCTCTCAACTTCAGCCCCCTCTTCTGTAATATAGGGACACAATAAGGTAATTGTAAGTATTATTAAGATACTCTGTGAACAATTTTGTTGAACAGTAATAAAAATAGCTTTTTAAAAAGTTCATTATTCCACTGAGATTCACAGGGGATACATGCCGAGGTACACTGCTGGTTTCTTTCAATGTCTATGAACTCATGTGTCAGCTCTGAACGGTACACGGTACCATCCTGGGAGGAAGTACATGAATCATGCTTCTCCTTTTCTCCTTTGGCATAATTTATGAAGAGAGGTGTACACTGTGTTTGCATCTTTTATTGGGGAGAAGCATTCATTCTTTTTGCAAGAAAGATGTTTTGATCCTCACCTTCCCATATGAAAGTGGTTTAATTGCACACCCACTGTCCACATTTCCAAAAACATCCAACATCCAGCAAATGGGATGTGATACAGAATGTCCTGTTATAGCCCCAGTTACATCAGAGTCATGGTGCTAGAAGAGTGTGTGTGTGTGTGTGTGTGTTTACAGAGAGGTCAATTCTTTCCCCAATGCCTGATTTCCTAACCAGCTCATCCAAGATGCTTTATGAAACCCACAAGGATAAAAAATAGAGGGACTATAGAGGCGCCTTACTGTATGGCTCCCCACCTAGCAGATTTTAACTGAGAGAAAAATAGCAAGGGAGAAAGGATAAAACATTCGCCACCCAGTACCATATTGACACTTTTCCCTGAAACTCATCTTAATGCCTTCTTTTTAAAGTGGAAGGTCCTTACTACAGATCATAGATCACATCAGTTTTATCCTGGTGTTGCCTCTAGTTTAGGAGAAGATAGCCTCCAGACATTCTTTCTTTAACATGCATTTGCAGATATATTAAAATTGGCATATATTTTAGAATGAAATATGGCGAGTTCAATTTGATTAACCAGTTGAATGGGATGCATCCATTCCACACACAAAACCATTCCCATTTATCCCAAGATTTTTCTCCTTAAGCAATTTTTTTTGGGAGGTGGGGGGGTCATATTTCTCTGCTTTTGCTAAACCAGGGGTAGGAAGAAGGTGCCACAAATCTATTGCAACTCATGCAGAAATCTATTAGTAGATGCAGATAGTACCTTCTGCCTGTCCCCAACTGAGGCAATGTTGTCCTTGATCATTAGCAAATGAAACTGGACGCCAGGGACAGATTTTATGAGAGATCGTTTTCTGTATCATTGGCATTTTCTCCTCCTTATGCTCCTGGTGCTCTGTTGTAAAATGTTGAAAAGAGTGTGGCCAGTGGTCTCACCCTTTTGGCCCTTGAAGCTCCAAGATATCCCTCAAATTCCCAAACTCTTCCCTTTAAAAACATTTCCTGGGCTATGCTTTACCCCAAACTGCTGCTTAAGAAGACAATTTTCCTTCCTCAACCCTAAACATGTCCCAAAAGAAGAACAAATAGCCAATAACGGAATAAGAAGAGATGTCATGTCACTTCTGGTTCCATTTGAGGATGGCCGTGTTAGAGTGTGTACAAAGATTGACTTCCTTCCTGACACAATTGCCCTATCCTAGCATTGAGTTTTTACACTGGAGGCATCAGTAAATGTGAATGATTTCCCTGGTTATACATTAATTTTTGATGAGTACTAGAAGAATGGCTATTAAAGAGTGGACAAAAAAATTAATCCACAAAGGTAGCCTGTAATTATTATTATTATTATTATTATTATTATTATTATTATTATTATTATTATTATTATTATTAATTAATTAATTTATTTATTTACAACATTTTTTCCCTGCGTTTCTCACCCGAAGGGACTCAAGGCGGCTTAAGTGCACTTCAGAGCTGACGCTGTTGGCACTCCCTCCCCCTTGGCTTGTGCTTCCTGCCACCTTTTGTCTCCCTTGAAATCATATCCTCTTTGGGTTGATGTGAGTTTTCTGGGCTGTATAGCCATGTTCCAGAAGCATTATTTCCTGATGTTTTGCCTGCATAGAGGTTTTGAGGACTGTTGTAAAATGCCTAGTTTCCAACAGACCTCACTATCTCTGAGGATGCCTGCCATAAATGCAGGCGAAACATCGGGAAAGAATAATTCTAGAACATGGTCATACAGCCTGGAAAACTCACAGGAATCCAGTGTTTCTGGCCTTGAAAGCCTTCAACTGCTCTTTCTCTGCTTCGACAGCTCCTACTTTGTATCTATAAGCACCCGCATACAGGGAGAAAGTATCAGGAAATGCTAGATTTTATTCGTATACAAACCAATGTTATTTTGGTGATTCTTATGATGTTTTCTCCATCTTGGAGTATTTCCTAGAAGTTACAGTCATTTTTATTACCACTTCTCAGATCATTTTAAATTAACTCAGTACTTTCAGAAATGAAATGTACTGGCTAATTGCTTTGAGTATTTCTATTGGCTTTGTTTGCAGGCGGTAACCATATATTCACTTTTACTCACTTTCTTGTACCTACATCTGTTCTCAGCTCTTTACTTGCAGATTTAATATAGACCAAGGGAAAGAAGCCCAACAGTCTTCGCCTCTAGTAGTAGGAAGTGGCTGGTTGCTAAATAACAAGAGCAGCTTGGCCATAGAGACAAACTAGGCAACTGCACCAGAGTGCCAACATTCCAGGGCTTCTGGCCTCAGATATGCAAAGGTCTTGGCAAGAAAAGCAACTGCCCACATGCCTTGAAGGAAGAACAGAGAAATAACTTAATGGTTTGTCAATGTAAGACAATATCCCAGCATGCCAGAGTGCTGAGATCCTTCTGGTCTTCATTAGCTGCCCAGGGTAAAGGCTTGAAGCCCATTTTCACTAAGCAGTTATAGCACTATGCTTCCACTTTGACTACCATCCTATGGGATCTTGGAATTTGCAAGTGTATTGCAGATTCTCCATAAGAGTGCTCTACTATTTTTATGGGCTACAAACCCCTGGATTCCAAAAGATCAGACTATGGCTATTAAAATGGAATAATAGCACTATAACTGTGTAGTGTAAATGGGCCTTTGGTAATCTCAAATGAGGGCATCAAAATTCAAAAAACAATGGCTGTTGTTTTTATAGTGATCTTCCTAAAACACAGTTTTCCCTACATACATTACCTAGGAAATAAATAATTGCTTTGGTTTTCATCCAGACCTTAACAGACTAATCTAGCCTGCTTAACTCTAGTCCAGAATAGGTTAAGCACTTTAGAGAGTTCCTTTACAGTCCATCTTACACTCCAGAGGAGACCCTTCTGTGGCAAAACGTTGGGGCAAGATTGCCCTTGTGGTCCAAAATGATTCTGTGATCCATGGCTTCCCTGAAACAGAATCCAACAGCCATGTTCTGAGCATCACCATTTTAAACCAATATGTTACTAGATGTCTATTGTCCACGGAGTGTGGCTAGACTTAGTAGTGGGAATATCATTATTTGCTATCAAATTAATTTCAAAGTCTGGTGGCCTCCAAGGACCCTAGCCATCAACTGTAGTTGATGGGAATAACTGTTGTACATCTGAGGTGAAAAAGTGGCTTCAAGAGTGAATGAGAACATAAACAAAAAGAAGAAAAGAATTAAAAATACATTTGATCTTGCTAACCTACATTTGTTGTCAGTATACATTTGATATTGGAAAAGCCCAATAACTTATCACATTGGAAGTCAACCAAACATCTCAACAATTTATTACCACTGTGCTGATTTATAATGCTGCTGCAATAGGGCCAAGACTCCAGCTTCTAATTTTCTATTTGGCATTGGAGGTATTTGGAAGGAAAGGCCATCTGTAATCACATGCTGTTGCTAATGTGTTCACTGTCCTATTACCAGATGATTTAGATTAGGAGGCAGTGCCATGTTGACCTTAAAACTACACTACAGGTGCTATGGCACAGGTATGAATGAGTTGCAGACTCAAAGGACAATTCTGAGAATCATGCAGCTTGTTTAAGACATCAGTAGAACTCTTGTTGTTAACTGCCATCAAGGTGACTTCAACTTATAGCAACCACCTAAATGAGAAACCTCCAAGTCACCCTATCATCAGGTGTCTTGCTTAGGTCTTGTAGACTGAGGGACATGGCTTCTTTGATTGATTCCACCCACTTGCGATGCAGTCCTCCTCTTTTCCTACAATCTTTTACCTTACCAAGCATTACTATCTTTTCTAGTGAACCATCTCTTTTCCCGATATGGCCAAACTTTGACAATCTCATTTTAGTCATCCCAGTTTCTAGAGATAGTTCTCAGTACAAGTAGGAAAATGTAGTGTTTTTAGCCAATAGTTGGCCTCTTTTTGGTTAGTAGAGTAGAACTATTCCATCCATTGTTGAATGGTGAGTCAACATGTAGGTAAATCCTACTGACTGAATAGGTCTACTCTAATGAGGACTAACAAAAGGATTGATGCCAAAGCATGGCAAAATTACTTTTTGGAGTCAAAGTCTCAGGATCTCCCAGCTAGTAGTCATGCTGGTTGGTGAATTTGGAGAAATGTAGTAAAATATAAAGTAAAACTTTTGGGTTCTGTTTTAATGCACAATCTAATCCAAGAATTCCTTTCTCTTTAGTCTAAAGATCTTAAAACAGGCACAGACAAGTGTGGTCCACCCAAGTTACTTCTGGTTTTGGACACAGGCCACTGGGGCTCTTGGGAAATGTCCTGAAATATTCAACGGTTTCCCCAAAGATGTCTTTTCGGGGCACATCTGACCAATTTTTCTGACCTGAAACTGAGAATGATTGTAGTCATTCACAAAACTACTCAAAGTTGCCCTTCTTGTTTTACAAATCGGGATATGCTATATTCCAATCCACCACATATTCCATGTGGATTCTCTGCTGAACTATTCATGACTTATCTCTGAGAAGCAATGAAGTTGGGGCTGGCAGGAATCCACTAGTATAGCACACGAAGGGGAATTCTTTCATCAGCAAAGAAAGTTGACAAGGAAGTAATTTGTATAAGTATCTTTTCCACACTTGTACCCTTCAGACATTTTGGTGTAGAATTAATGCATCACTTTAGTGGCCATTGCTCAATGCTGTGGAATTCAGGAGTTGCAGTTTGGTCAAGCACTACTAGCACTATTTGTGAGAGAATACTAAAGGCCTTGTCAGATTACTACTCCTGTGATGCCAAAGCATGCATCCATGGCAGTTAAAATGGTATCAAGCTGAATTAATTATATAGGGTAGGTCTTGAATAAAAACAATGTTGAATGAACACTGAAGAATAGGTTTTCATGTGTATTCATGATCTGAAGTCATTACGCTCAATTATGATTGCTTTAAAAAAGATATTGAATTAATTACTAGTTTGCCGACATACTATATATTTTTTTTAAAAAAATATTATTATATATAGAAATAGAATACATCAAACCTACATACTATTGTTATTCTAGTGGGGGGGGGGGAATCCAACCTTTCCAGTTTGTTCTTTACTTAACCGTAATATAGTGTATGGCTTCATGAAAGTCACTGTGGTTGCCTTGGAATTTCTTCAGCATAACTGAGGGCCCTTCCATACAGCCTTATAACCCAGAATATCAAAGCAGAAAATCTCAGAATATCAAGGCAGAAAATCCCACAATATCTGCTTTGAACTGGGTTATCTGAGTCTGCACTGCCATATATTCCAGTTCAAAGCAGACAATGTGGGATTTTATTTAGCTGTGTGGAAAGAGACTGAGAAAGAGAGAAAGAGGGAGGCTGTATTCCTGTTTTCATAGGGGTGGGCAATGGCCCTGGATTCTTCTTGTTTAGACCACTAACATGGCTGTGAACTCACAGCCTCCTTTCTTGTTCTGACTTTTGGCTTTCAGTGTATCTCAGCAAGATTTGTTTACATTGACACTCATGTACTATTTTGGGAGCTGCTCTGAAAATATCCAAGGAGGGAGACATGGGTCCAAACACATGTCCTTGGCTTCAGTTTTGAAAACTTTCCAAAATCGGGGGGGGGGGGGGGTGTGAAAAGGAAGACAGTCATTCATGAACACACTCACACACAGCCACCCTTTTATATCACTAACAAAAAATTATTTACTTTTTTGCAACCTAGGATTAGTTTTCATTCATCATCTCAATCAGGTGCCTTCAGCAACTATGTTCTTGGGAGTTCTGGGTTTTCCCTGTAGCTTTCCAAACATTTTTCAATTTGAGGAACAGTAACTGCAGATAAGCTTCCCTGAATATAATTTGGGAGATTACCAATAAGCTCCCAGAGTAAGTTAAGAAATGTGCCCTCAGTTCACACCAAGCCATGGTGAGACTTAAGAAGGAAAAGAAACAGCACTTTCAAGGACTGAACGTCTAGATAGCGGTTGAACAATACGTAATCTGGTGGTTGCATGTGATGCCTGTTGTCTATCCCATACAACACCCCCTCCCCAGCATCATTTTTCAGTTTTTGTTTGGAAAGTCTTGAGGTATGTATGGTAATTTGGGCTGCTTTCCCTCCACCTCACTTGACCTATCTAAAGATCATTTTCCAGCAGTAGTAGTTCAAAACTGGAAAAATGATCATTTCTGGTTTTGATAGCAAGATACTTTCTCTCTTAAGCCTAAAACAGGACCCCTGAAAATGTTGTGAAGTTCCCAGACGTTCACTGAGAATGTACAACTGGCTCTTGAGGACTCACAATTTTGTGGTGCAAGTGATGAGCAGAAATGAAGGAATGAAGGTGCAGCTCTTTCAACCATGGGTGAAGCTCAGATATCTGGACATTGCCCCCATTGTACCCTGGATTATAGAGCCTAGCACACCCTTCACTTTGATTACTAAGTTTCGGGCAAGGCAGATTCAGAGTGTTAACCCTTACACAGTTGAAACAGACCCCCCGCCCCCCAAGGAATGTATTAGCAGTTTTGGATTTACAGAAGTAGAAAAAAACATAGGAAATAAAAACCTCTCCCAAAGCAGCCCAATGATGATTGAGCATGCTTAGGAGCTAGAATAACAGAATTATGAGGCTGTAAGGGCCATTTAACCCCCCCCCCCCCCCCGCAGTTGTACACAATTTATGAAAGATACCCATCCAACTTTGCTTAAAGACCTCCAGAGAAGGGTAGTCCCTCACCATCCAAGGCATCCTATTCCACAGTCAAACTATTCTTACTCCAAATATGTTCTTCCAGGTTGATGCAAGCTATTGCATCAACACTGAACCTAGCTATAGATATTTTGCTGCTGGTTATGTTTTTATGATGTTGTTATTTGTAATTTTACTGTGTTATATTTTAACCTGTGTTATCTGGGCTTGTCCCATGTAAGCCTCCCTGAATCCCTCCAGGGAGATCATGGCAGAATACAAAAATAAAGTCGTTGTTGTTGTTGTTGTTGTTGCACCCTCATAGTTTTATGTAATAAGCCAATAGGTTATTCATGGCCAGTGCCTGGGTGAGATGTAACCCTGACATCCACCTGACCCCTGCATGTTTTCCATGGTGTTGTCAAGTTCTGCTTTTGATGTTTATGGTATTTTTCATGCTTAAAGTGCTTGGTAATGTTGCTTCAAAGTGCAGGCCAAGGTCCTGGATTGGGAGATGTATCATAAAGTTCTACCTGATATGTCTTCCTCTCACCTGTCTTCGATTCCTTTTTGGCTGATGCTCTCTTCTGCATATGACCACCTGGCCATTTACTAGCAAGTGAAGAGGGAGGCAATAAAGAAATAGCCAGCTATGTTTCTATAACTGGAACAAACAGCGACAGACAACAGATAATGTTATTGCTGAGCATCCACCCACATGAGTGCTGTGCATTGCCACTCCCTGCACTTTCCTACCATTAAATGACAATACTTTTGTACTTTGTCCAGAAATTAATTGGCAGCTAGCAAAGTGATTGTAATATTGGTGTAGTATGCTAACTCTAGATGTTCCAGTAACCAATTTGGCTGCCATGTTTTGAATTAATTGGCATTTCTGAACTTGGCGACCAAACAACCAGTAGAATTGAAAGTGTGGGGAGGAATTCAACACTAAGTTGTTGTTGTTGTTTGTTTGTTTGTTTGTTTGTTTGTTTGTTTTTGTATTACAGTATTTATTCCATTTTAGCTCAGTACAAACAGCACAGTTGACAAACATCAAGCCCCTAAGCTCATCCTTAGCTTCTCCTTCATCTTGAGACTCCCTCTCAGTGTGTCTTTATGTATGATGACTCTCTGCCATTTATACTAAACCAGAATGATCCAGTGTGTGCAGAGTTAGGAGTGGATCCAGGAAATCAAGATTTGTTCTCTTGACAAACTATGGACTTAGGAAGTGAACTATGGACCCAGCAAGTGATCTTGGGGAACTACTAGCTCTTGGCTTCAGTTGCTTATCTGTAAAAGTGGCATATAAAGAGTATACCTTCGTAAGGTTGTTGTGAAGGTCACTGAAATCAAGATCATCCTGGTGAGTAGGCTTCATACATACCTAATGTAAAGCATTACATGGATTGGGAACACAGAGATCTCTACTCTTGAAAAGAAGCAGTTAAGATAATTAACTATACTTTAATAACACACAACTGGTCTGATGTCATTCTTAATGCTGTCTGTATAGTTATGTGCAATCAGCATAAGTACATTTGTCAATGTTTTTTTCACGTATCCTTTCTAAGTATCCTGAGTCGTGGGCATTATCACTGAAAACTTTACAGCACTTTATTTGAAAGAGTGGGTATTTTGCCAAGGTTAGATTGCAAGGCTTTACTCTGGAAAGTGTAAAGCTCCATAATGTGAAAGCAGGAAAAAGTGAATGAAGTAAAATGTTTATCTTCCATACAGCACTTATGAAATAATTAAGCAATTACAACGGCATTCAGCATATGACTAATTCAACATTTGTTTTGCAACCCAATCAGGATGAATGTTGAAATATTAAAAGGAGAAAAGGGAGTGGGGAAAAAAGCCAACAGTACTTTCAGAATTAAGCTTAAGTTCATGGTAAAATACTATGTTGTCCTCTGTTCTCTTATAAACAGACTCTAACAACAACAACAACAACAACAACAACAACAACAAAACCCCTTTCTCTACTTTGTATAGGACTATGGGCAATATGATTCACAGACATTAAATGTTCGTAGCCACAGTCAGATAAGCAAGCTGCAAGCTGAATTTTATTCATCTCAAAGTTTCTAATAGAAAAACAGCCCAATCTGTGTCCTGTTGATGATTCTGATCAGGCATGATGTTTGCTGTAGGATTTTGCATAGGAGAAGATAGGCTTCTTAGCAATTCTCCTGACTACAACTCTGGACACCAGGGTTCAAATCCCTGCTATGATAATTAAGTATACTCATCTTCCCTGGGTTGGAGAAGTTGTGTATCTTGACTGTCATCCCCCCCACCCCAATAAAGATATGTATTTCCACAGTCTTTGGTGTCCCTCTGCCCATGCTTTCCCCTGCTGATGCCTCCTTATTGGCCATTGATAATTGCGGGTAAAACTTCTGAGCTGCTGAACTTGCTGACCGAAAGGCCAGCAGTTCGAATCCAGGAAGTGGGGTGAGCTCCTGCTGTTAGCCCCAGCTTCTGCCAACCTAGCAGTTCGAAAACATGCAAACGTGAGTAGATCAATAGGTACCACTCCAGTGGGAAGGGAATGGCACTCCATGCAGTCATGCCAGCCACATAACCTTGGAGATGTTTATAGACAATGCTGGCTCGTCATCTTATAAATGGATGAGCACCAACCCCCACAGTAGGACACAACTAGACTTAATGTCAGGGGAAAACCTTTACCTTTTTACATAAACTAAAGTGCTTGGAAGACAGAATTTAAAGTTGAGTAAATGTTGATGAGGATTCTGTATCTCACTATCTACACATTTATTTACCTATCTGTAGATCCCGGCAGAAAGAGAAAAGGCTGGATCGTGGCCAAGGTGATGGTGATGTGATTGCTATAAGATCACAATAGCATGGTTCAAAAAAGTGACTCTACTTTAAACATGCCACATCAACTGATTCTATATCTCTAATTCCCAGTTTTTTAGGGGTAGAATGTAGAATCACTACAGCCAACAAACGCCTGGTAGGCTGTGAAACTGAGATGTTCACCATGAGCATCTTTTAAATTGTAAGACACAAGGATTCTAGCAATGGGAGTATACAAAAGGTAGAAACAGTTCATGTAACTTATAATATAACACAAGAGTGTCACACAAAAACAAATCATAGGCATAATCACTGGATCAATATTTTAAAATCAATGCATCACATCTTATCCAGAGAAACACTTTTGAGATTAGAGAAACACTTTAATCTGGGTTTTAAAAGATGACACTGTAGCGACCAGGAAGGCTCACTGTAAATAATATTCCATAAACGTGGAGATCACAGCTGTAGAAGGTTTTTTGATTGCCATCACCTCTGATCCTCTTTCAGAGGAAGTACTTGGATGAACTCCTAAAATGTCAATTGATAAATTTAACAGACAGATTTGTGTAAGATTATTTTTTACAATTACCCTAAAAATATGTCCACTTTTGGATGCATCTTAATTAGCTATAGTGTCTTACCTTACTATAGCATGAACTACGTGGAATAACTGTTAAAAACATTTAAATTGCCTTTAAAAAGCACCAAAGACAGTGTGATTGCAGTGATTTGAGTGTTAGACTCTGGAAGTCAAATTTGAATCCTGGCTCAACCATGGAACGCATTGGATAACCTTGGGCAAGACACACTCTCAGACTCAGAAGAAGGCAATGGCAAATCCTTTCTGAACAAATCTTGCCAAGGAAACTCTATGCTAGGTTTGCTTTAGGGTTGCCCTATGCCTAAAATGATTGGAAGGTGCAAAACAACAATATCTGTAAGGCCATCCTGCAGAAGTAATAGATTTACTGAAATCAAATTATGGTGCCCATTTGCGAGGAAAAACACAAGCCATCCAAATAATAAACAATTATTCAGTTTCTTGTGTCAACATGTAATCAATGTGTGCCCTCTGTACTCTCCTCTGTTCCAGGAAACCTTCATGAAGCTGAATAACTGAGCTGATTTAGAATCACAAAGAAACAGGTATGCACTTGCCTTCTTGGGCAATAAACTATCCAGGACAAAAACACCTTAATCTGCCATTGAAACAAGCATATGGAACATTGTTTACAGAAGCCAACAGAGTGTAAGGTTATGATAAGTGGGTAAACATGGTTAGCACTCAGAGGAGAAGAACTGAGAAGCTGTGCAAACTGTAAAACCTGGTGAAATAATCCAGTATACAGTACAGAGGAGGGAGCTGTCTCAGTCGATGCTCCAGAAGATATGGTAACAACAGAGATGTGGAGCTGAGTCCAGAAAAAAACTACTTTCTTGAATAACTGTCCCAGAAACACTCCTCCATATGTTCAGTGATAAAACTTTCTGTGAATTTATGGGAACTTTAATCTAAAAAGCAACTTTCCAATTTTGGATTCTGAGAGCTCTAAAAGAAACAGAACATATGTTGCTTCTTTATTGCTGGTTTATCAAACTAGAAGAAAGTTGGTCTTGTGAGTTGCTGAGGGAAGCATGAGCTCCAGCACACATCCAATCTGCCTTCCCGCCCCCCCCCCCCCCCACACACACACACACAGCAGCCCTTACACACCTATGGTATTTGTGTTTCATGTGAGTAAGTACATATGAGGCTATGGGTGAAATTCCTCCTATGAGAGTGGACCACATCCTATGTGATTCAGGCTGGATCTACACTGACATATAATCCAGCTACTAGATCCAGATTCTATGTTTTGAATTTACACTGGTATAGAATCCATTTAAAAGCAGATTGAAAAAATGGATTATTTGGCAGCGTAGATGGGGCCTCGGTTTACCTGGTGACACTGGCAGGAGCAGACCTCAGTAATGCGATGATCAGGAGCTGGGAGCTGGCGTGTTAATGCCTCTGATATAGTGTTGTAATGGATGACACTGTGAGAAATGTTAATGGGTGATGATTTTTTGTCTCCACTGAGAGTACCAAAACCTTTTTACAAGGGAGAGGAGGTGGCAAGTATCTGTGGTTTTGGTTAGGTGGATGTTGATGATTCTGATGATAATGATGATAAATGTTATTTCTTACTTACATCACAAACCATTATACATTTAAACCATCCATACATAAACTTTAAAATAACATTTACACATTTGATGCCTTGGTAGCTCGCAAAGATGCCACATGCTGATGCTCAATGAGGCTGTAGTCTCACTGGTTACAGAGGCCATTCCATATACATCATTACACTGCTATATCCCACAGAAAGGAGCTGCAATTTAAAGAGAGGTATTTAAACTTTTCAGTCAAAAAATTACTGCCTTCAGTCAAAAAACTCCAAACCATCTCTTTCCCTAAACAAAGCTTATCAGGCCACAACAGTCACACATTAGTGACCAGGTACAAAGAGATTTTGTTACATACACTTCTCTGATAACCCATATAATGTCTCTTTCCTAATCACTGTTTGAAGTAGCTATACATACATTTGTTTCCTCTGAACACCCTTTGCAGTCAATATATCCCAGCTACCTGAAGCATATGTGTTGTTTGATCTGTCAACATTGACTTGTTTTCAACATGAACCAGGTGCTTCTCTCAGCAACACATAGGTTTGTCAATACAATCTCGCTAGCGGCCCACAGAATTGTCTCTCCGTAACGCTTTATAGAACGTGGAACTTCCAAATATGTAGTCCAGCCAAAGTTGCACAGTAAAATTCAACACCTATCTTGTCTCCTGGGACCAAACTTTCTGGGAACAGTGACAGCAGCATCAAAATCACGCTACACATAGCAGACATAGGTAATAGACCTTGTAAAATCTGGAAATGTTTGATGGTTAAAGGTGGATGAAAGTCTCCATATGAAAATGTTTCCACATGAAAAAGGCGCAATAGGGCAAGAAAAGCATATTTATTTTCTAGAAGTAGAAGTCAATGCTCTTCTTGAAAAAATGAAGTATGATTGAAAGGAATGAGGATACACGTAGAGAATATAACAAGGGTCATAATCTACCGTAAAGTTATCCTGTTCAAAGAAAACATGGATCCCATTGTTTTAAGTGAGATTTCTGCAGGAGATTTTCTAGACAGAATACATCTTCTAAGAGTTCTGGAAGCGCGACTGACTCTGGGCATAATTTGGATTTGTCCTTGATGGATAATGAAAATAAGAGAATGTATTATTTCCTAAAATATTGCAGTGTTACAGGTCATCTATGCAGAAACAAATTCAGTCTGTGGGTCCTTTGCCCTTGGTTTGAGTGGCAGCTAATGTAATGCTAGGAATTGATGGATCAGAAAATACTGTGGTGTGTCAGATTGATTATGGAGTATGTTTTAATTACTCAGTATAGCCCATAAACCAAGGAAGTTTCTCTACGAGAAAAGAAAATGGGTGGATGGCTTAGTCTGGATCGAAGACAATTGATCAAAATATTGCAAAAGTAAATTATACTGCCAAAAATCAGAGAGGTGGGAAGGTTGTGCATGATGTATATACAACTACACATTAATTTAAATATAAGCTCTACTGAGTTGCCCCGGTGGAGCAGTGGGTTAAACCGCTGAGGTGCTGAACTTACTGACTGAAAGGCTGGCAGTTCGAATCCAGAGAGCAGGGTGAGCTCCTGCTGTTGCCCCAGTTTCTGCCAACCTAGCAGTTTGAAAATATGAAACTGTGAGTAGATCAATACGTACCACTCCAACGGGAAGGTAACGGCGCTCCATGTAGTCACACTGGCCACATGACCTTGGAGGTGTCTATGGACAATGCCAGCTCTTTGGCTTAGAAATGGAGATGAGCACCAACCCCCAGCATTGGACACAACTAGACTTAATGCCGGGGGAGGGGGGGGCTTTTACCTTTACGAGGCCCTACTGAACACATTGGGCCCTCCTTCTGAGTAAACATGCTTAGAACTAAGTTGTAGGAATAGAGGTGAAGGAACTGCTTTATATGTAGTCTATCTATAGCCAATTCCGGCTAGCAGTGATTTTTTCACATCCTCTCGTAATATATTTCTTTTTATTAAGGATTCAGGATTTGAACTTTGGACATTTGCATTCACATTGTGTGCCCTACAACTTGACCCTGGCACTTCTGTGCTTTACGAGCACTTGTTTCTTTTAATCAAAGGGGGCTAATCTCTAGTATATTGTCCAGCTTCACTTCTAGAGCACAGACATTCATTTCTTGTATGTGTGTTGTATATAATTTTTCTTATTTTAGTTTTTTATTTAATATACTTTTCCCCCAGTTTCATCTCTAGAATACATTCAAATACAGCTTGTTCCTCAAACTGCAATATTTTTAGCACCCATGCTTAAAAACTAAATAGTGAATCAGCTATAAGATGACAAGGATTTATGCCTTTTCACTGAATAAAGAAAGGCCACTGCTTCTGTAATTTCTTTTCTTGTTGTAAATGCAGTTATTTGTGAAATAGAATAACAATACCCAAGCACATTCAAGTGGATGGAATTAGAACAGCAATCTCATTCTTTTCTTCTTTCCATAAATAAAAAAATGCAGAATTCATTTACATCCATAAGTGCAAGCATTCAATTATGAAAGAAAAAGTATGTGCTGAGTGCCTTTTGAATCAAAAAGGGAATGTGTAAACAATTCATGATAAAAAGAATGAGGCAGCAAGATCAAAATTAAATATGAGATTGATGACGATGGTTAAATTCATTCAGATGGGAAACTAGTTTCTGTCTGGAATCTAACACCCAAGGTTGGCTGGGTGAAATATCAAATAAAAATTTCCCATGCAAATGCAAGAATTTCATATGGCTATCATTCTTGTGGACTATGTCAATCATGAGTCTGAAGTTTGGATTAGCAGAAATCACAAAATGGGATGCTGGGTTTATGGGTGTCAGGCAGATGAAATCACACAATAGCAACAGGAAAAAAGACAAAAAAAAGACTCCTACAGTTTAGCTATGCACTTTATTCCCACAGTGTTGAATACGAATGACAGGAAAAGATGCAGAAACTCAAAGAAAATATAAGTAAGAAAAATTATCCCCAACTCTTCTTCTCCTTCATTAATATTTTATTTCTTACCCACCTCTTCTCATGGCCCCAATCACAATTTCCAATAATGATTTTCAAAAAACTTATTGTGTCTGTACTTGCAGTTCCCCGTTGACTTATAACAACCCCATAAATTTCATATGTAAAATGTAGAATGCAATATTTTAATGTGGTACAACACGTTTGTTGAGAAGAAAAAAATTTCTTTGCATGTGAGAGGTACAGAGAATGACATATATAATCTGGGAGACAGCCAGCATGAGATCCATTCTTGAATCGTTGCTTAATATTCCTGGGAATCTAGCATCTGAAATTGCATACTTTGGGAAAGCTTGTATAATATGAAATAAGACATCTAATGCATAGCTCTTTTAATGCAAGTGCTATGATAACTATAAATAAAGATATTTACAAGGGTTATCTCACATTGACAAAAGACCTAATGAACTCTACAGACACACCTAATCAATATGTTATTTGAGCTTTGAATGTGTAGTTCTCAGGATCCAAAGTGTAGTCCATAATCTGGACTTTTGTAATTTAAGATCTGGAATTTCCAGATTCTCACATGATTTACCAGCACTGTGAAAAAGCCAATACAACTGCATATGCCTTGCTTTACTGCACTTGGAGCAATTTTCTGTGGGTTCTGCTTGGCTAAAAGCATCATTCATTCTGACATCCAAGTCTTCCCTTTCATCTTTCTCCCATCTTTCATGATTGTTTATGTATTAAACATGAATTTGTTTTATCTGCGCACCATCAGCAGAGCACTAGCAATTTTAAAACCTTTATATTTAAAGAAATTCCTGTATTTTAAATAAATGTGGGGAGATACTGTGAAAAGCAAAAGATAAATGTATTGCTTGCAGTTTTGTTTTGTGCTTTCAAGTCAACTCCAACTTATAAGGACCACCATATACCTTGGCTTTTACTGACAACTTATATTCAGAGAAGGTTTGTGATCAACCAGGTGTAATTATTTGAGTGTTGAATTATAACTCTGGAAACCAGAATTTGAATCCCAAATTGGCTATGGAACTTCAGTAGATGACCATAGACATGTCCCACTCTCTCAGCAATGGGAAACCCTTTTATAAACAAATCTGGAAAAGAAAACCCGTGACAAGTTCACCATAAGCTTCAATGATACTAGAGCATTAGGGAGTAAATGTTCCATCAGATACAGGATACACGTTTCCATTTTCTGCTCAGATTGATTTGTTGATTTGGGAGGTGATTCCTTATTTGATTTGCTACTTCTCCTTATATTGATGAGGTTTTCTTCCTTTAAAAATGTTGTTACTTGTATTTTACCTTGATTGCATCTCAAGCACAAAGAATGGTTAAATTAAACAAATATTAAACAAAGGCCCAAAAGTAAAGGGGGAAGGCTTAATAAGGAGCTGGCTCAAGTCTTGTCATGTTTTCCAACCAAGGACTTTTGATATTTGGGAGTCAGCATATATTAATATGTGATCTCACCAAATATAAAGCTTTAATGCTCCCTTCAGGGGCCATGACCTCCTAATCAAACAGCTGGCTTGTAGAATTCTCTCTCTCTCTCTCTCTCTCTCTCTCTCTCTCTCTCTCTCTCTCTCTCTCTCTCTTATGAAATCCTCCTTCCTCATACACAATTCTGCCTTCCGCTTCAGAGTCCTGTGATTAGTTTTATAACCCAGAGGGTAGAGAGGACTGCCATGACCTTGAATACATGGAAAATGCAGGGAAAATAGGAAAAGGAGGCTCTGTGGAAGGCGGCTCTGGAGCTCTGTGGAAGGAATTAATGCAAACCTGGCACCATCATTCCAAAAAGTTCCATTCCATTTCTCACCAGGTATTCTCTCAACCACAGGTGTTTGCAAACGCAGCAAAAATACTACCAGGCCCTTTTGTTAAACTACTTGTCGATGCCTTTAAATAAATAAAAATGAACATTAATTTTAAAAGCACAAACACCCCAAAATAATTTTACTCTGCAACAAACATTTATTTAGCTTTCATGGAAACACATTTCCTTGAAAAGATATCTCAGGATACGTTAATACTGACACTTCAATACTGGTACAACACCATCAGGCCGTGCCGTTGTGCCGCAAAAGGGAAGGTGTATGGAGCTGCTTGTGGCATCCCATGCGGCTTCCCTCCTTCCTCCATCACAAGGTGGGGACAGGACAGGGTGTGTTGTCACCCTGTCCCTGTTCCCATCAGATGGCAGAAAGGGTGGCAACATACCCCTCTGCTCTTTCTGCCATCATACAAAAATGCCCCGTGTGAAGAGGTCCTTATAATTGCTCTAGGATACAGTGTGCCTTTTTCTAATTTGCAGCTGTCTTTTACCAGGGCCCCATCCTCCATTCACTCTTATTTAATAAACAAAAACAGGATATTTATCCATTATTTTTGTTTTAGGCAGGGTACAGAAAGAATAACACCAGTACATTTACCCATGGTGAAGCTGGAGCTACAACAATCTCTCTACAGTAAGATTGCCATATTTCAGTGCCCTAATATGGGTATAATTCAAATATGCTAAATGCTTTAATTTCCATTCAAATTATGCAAATCAGGAACATAAATTGTTGCATTCTCCCACTTTTAAAAAAATCTAATTTCATACCATTTTGATAGTTACAATTAATCTGCGCAAATCAGTACAGGTTTCCTTTTCTGGAATTCTGAAAACCAAGACACTCGAAATCCAAAATGGTCCTCATTAGTTGCTCAAGTAGTGAACCTTTGCTTTCTGAAGGTTGTTCATAGAAATTAACATTGTGTTTAGACTTTGGTCCTAGCTCCAAGAAATCTCATTATGTAAATATATAAAAATACATTTCAAAATCCAAAACATCCCCCTTAAAATCCAAAAGCCAAAACATTTCTGGTTCAAAGCATTTTGAGTAAGGGATATTCAGTGTGTGTAAAGTAATGTTTAAAATGCTGAACTTGGAAGTGGGAGGCCCAGGTTCAAATCTTTGCTTGGTTAGGGAGTTAACCATGTGATTATGGGCTATCATAACTCCTAACAAACCTACCTTATAGGATTGCTATGGGGATTAAAGGGGCAAAACAAAGCATATTCCTAGTGCAATGCATATAAAAAACAACAAGAATATTAACATTGACATTTTGTCATGAACAGACACTTAGAATCATAGAATCACAGAGTTGGAAGAGACCACTAGGGCCATCCAGATCAACCCCCTGCCATGCAAGAAAAGCACAATCAAAGTACTCATGGCAATTGGCCATCCCGTCTCTGTTTAAAAGCCTCCAAGGAAATACCTTCCACTCCATTCTCAGACAGTTTGTCATGAGCAGATTCCCTTCAGATTTCTTTTTTCATTGATGATAGAAACACACACACCTATGAAAATATCACAGAAGGCCCCTGAGAGTGACTGTCATCTGATTAACAGAGCAGGATGCAGAAGAAAGTAAGGACAAACAGCAGCAATATAAGTGGGGTAAGCATAGTCTGCTTATCTTCAGAGATGCAGTATAAACATTTTCTTCCAAACTCTCTTAAAAAATTCACCTATTTTTTCAAATTGTACATGCTAAACAGCTGATCTGTTTTCCGAACCCAATTCTTGTTTATTAATGCCAGTTGAGGCATTTGTACTTTTACATTTCATCTGTCTCACCTCACACTTCCCAACTGCATCATCTGAACCCAAATATGTATATAGCCAGCCTTCCACATTTGATGGGCTTAAGATCACAGGGCACCCATGAAAGTGAAAAACTGCTGTGAATAAAAACTGCTTTTTATTCACTTTGGTTCTTCATGACCTCATGGACCAGCCCACGCCAGAGCTCCCTATCGGTTGTCATCACCCTCAGCTTCTTCAAGGTCAAGCCAGTTACTTCAAAGATACCATCCATCCATCCATCTTGCCCTTGCTCGGCCCCTCTTCCTTTTTCCTTCCATTTTCCCCAGCATCATTCTCTTCTCCAAGCTTTCCTGTCTTCTCATTATGTGGCCAAAGTACTTCATCTTTGCCTCTAATATCCTTCCCTCCAGTGAGCAGTCGGATATGATTTCCTGGAGTATGGATTTCTAAATCCTGCAGCACAAATCTTTGGTTACTTTTCACTGGAGGAATCATACTGGAGGACTGAGAGATTTCTAGAGAAGTCTTAAATCCAGGCATCTCTAAGTCCTCCATCACAGCTCTCTGTTCAACTTCCACTGGAAGCTGACCATAGAATCTCACTGAAGGGGCTAGAGATGCCTAGACTTAACACTTCTCCAGGAATATTTAATCAAAACATTAAAAAAAATCAGATCCACAAAAATCAAATCAGCAAATGTGGGGCCGAGTCTGTGCATATCTGCTGACTGAGACAACCCCATATCTATCCGAGTATCTACCTTTAAAGATAAACAAGTTCTATTTGGCATTCAATTCCATCAGATCCATGGAGGTATTCAGTTCAATCCAATGTGGGAGAGATCTCTTACTCAACACCACCCTTGTACTTCTCAACATAAATCCTTTCTATAATGTCAACCCCTGAAGCTGCTGTTTTGTTTTCCTGACAGAGTTTACATTGTAGAGGTAAATGGTATTCCTATCTTATATATATTTAACTTAGTAGACTCATGTATGAGTAAACAGTGCAAATGCCCATGCAACACTGCCAAGATAAATAAAGGTGGAATTAGTGCATCAAAAGACTTCCATCTTTTCTTTATAATTATTTGAATCCATTCTCTCAAGTTCTGCAGATTCATATCAGGTATCTACATTAATAGTCATTTACCTATCCTATACTTTCACTCTTTCCCACATATTTTGTCCCCAGAATAGCATCACAAGGTGCAGAGTATGGAAATAATTATTTATACTCTTCTGCTGCTGCCTTGCCTCCCTCCTTTGCTCCTTCCTACCTCACCACACCTCCATACTTCCTTCTCCCTAACTCATACCTCTATAATGCTTCTCTTATGTCTTTTCCATTCTACTGCTACATGGCCCTCATCAGGCTTACCTCTCTTACTCCTTCAACTATACCACTGCTCACCTTCACATCCCTCC
The DNA here is from genome assembly GCF_035594765.1 of Anolis carolinensis. Lineage (NCBI taxonomy): Eukaryota > Metazoa > Chordata > Lepidosauria > Squamata > Anolidae > Anolis > Anolis carolinensis. Next base: position 60,542,075 of record NC_085842.1, on the reverse strand, counting down.
TTTGTTTTCCTCTTCCTTTCTTTCCACTCACTCCCTTGTCTCACCTAGCCCTCTTGCAGTAGACACCTCTTCTACTGTTTGCATTCTGCTTGCTGCCAGATAAATCCAGGTAAAGCCCTGCTATCCAACAAGTATGACAATCCTACTTTGTAGGAGCATGGGAAGGTAAACATACTCCTGTTTTGGTCCATTGTGTAGGAGACACAACCAGTGTTCTCTGGGTGACACTCTCTCATTTGGAAACAGTTCCCAGTGCTATAATGTGTGTTTTAAGTGGCAGTCTATGGGTAAAAATATTTTGCAAAGACCATGCTTTCTCTATTTAAAAATTAAGAGCATAACAGCCTCTTTTTGATACCTGTATCTGCAGCCCATGCTTATGGATGTCTATTTGGAATTTAAGTTTTTTCATATGTTTGGATTCAAACAATTGAACTATCTAGTTCTATTTAGCTATGTTCCCTCCATTGACCAGCTTCATCAGAGATCAGCCTAGGTCAGCCCTAGTGGAAGGACCAAGGGATGAGACTGGGATTTTCCGTATGCAAGGTGATACACCATTAAATTACAGATCTTACCTTAGTAAATGAACCAAGAAAGAGAGGAGGGAGGGAGAGGAGGGAAGGAAAGAAGACTTGTCAATATTGATAAGTACTAATGCAGGGTTACCAATTTCTGTTCATGATTTTCCTTCCTCCCTACTTTATCTTCACAACAGCCAACCAGGCTGAAAGATAGTGGCTTGTTCAAGAGCCACTAGTAAAATTCATGGCTGGTAAGGGCCTGATCGGAATTTAAAAACCATCTAAAGACCTATCACTTCCAGCAGGCCTACCCAGCCAGTTTTTAAGCATGAATTTTAAACTTGTGTCCTTTGTGTAATTTCTGTTTATGTATTTTAATATGTATTTTTTAATATATATATATATATATATATATATATATATATATATATATATAAACACACACACACACACACACACACACACACACACACACACACATACACACACACACACACACACATACATACATACACATTTTAATATGTGTACTTCTGGTATTTTTACAATGTGTATGTTTTAATTAATCTGTAGCCTGCCTTGAGTCATGAGGAGAGTCGAGGAAGAAATAAACTACTTCTTCTTCTTCTTCTTTTTCTTATTATTATTATGATTATTATTAATATTCTGGGTCTCTCCATTATCTGTCTTACACTTTAACTACAATACCATACTGACCATTATAATGTCAGCTTGTTACATTTTGTTAGCTAAAATGCAAAGAGCTAACAGCTATGACTAAATGGAGAACTTTATTATTAAAAGACATGACTCATTAGAAAATACAATAATGCTTGGTAAGATACAAGGCAGCCATAAAAGAGGAAGGCAGCATTAGGTGAATTGATTCAATCAAAGAGGGCATAGTCCTGAGTTTGCAAGAAATGAGCAGGGTTTTTGGAGGTCTCACATTCATAGGGTTGCCCTAAGTTGAAGTTGACATGATGGCAATTGAAACAGCAGCAAGAGCCCATTCTGTCAGATGCATATTATGTTCAATTTGCAGATGAATGCATGTGGGTACAAACAGAAGTGGGGAAGGTCTGGAAGGAAAGTGGGAGGGAGGGAGAAGGAAGTGGAAAGAAACAGAGGGAGGGGAAGGGAGGCAGGGAATAACAAAGAGGCTCAGCTATGCATCAAATTACTATGCAGAACACAATCTTTATCAAGTAGAATTCAATACATACCTTTGATTACCACAATGTATTGCCTCCAGCTAAAAACTCTGTCCTTAAAATCTAAAATAATTAACACACTAGGCAAGCTTCCAAACCAGCCTACATCTTTATGATGACCTATAAACAACTGCAGTTTGGAGTAAACAATGAAGATCAACAGACTCAAATAGTGCTTTGGGGGACAATCTGCATTCACCCATGAAAGTAGTGCATCCCGCAAACCAATTAACTGGAAATTCTAGGTATAATCACTCCCCCCCCCCCCTTCCTGGGATATGAGAACGATTAGTGACCCAAACTTTACATCCAGTGGCCCTAAAATGACCTTTTGAAGAGCATTTGTGTGTTGCAAAAACTTTAATCAGCTGAAAGCCTTTTCACATAGACCACGTCTTTTGTGGTAACAGCATAGTAGATCAACACCTCGACCCTAGTGATATAATCTCTGCCATAAAGTGCTCTTTTGTTTAGGGTTGCCAGATCTTTCCTAGATAAGAGCTTGCCACATTCCACACGTACTCTTCTGCTTAGGGAAGATCCAAGAAGTAGCCCCTACCTTATTTATTTATTTATTTATTTATGACCCACCTTTTGACCCCATTCCTAATCCCCATGATGGTTTATGCAGCAGTGGGCAGACATCAGGATTGCAGAATTTGAATCAGGACATGGTTTTTCCTCCTCCTCCTCCTCCTCCTCCTCTTGTTGAGAAGGAAGCTATATTTCAAAGGAAGGAACCGGCAAAACCACCACTGAATACTCTTTGCCTAAGGGCACTTCTATACTGACCACTTATCCTAGGGCCTATTCAGAGTGGGGACTGATGGATAAGCCCCAGGATGGTTTTGATCACCACCCCCTGATGCTGTGGAGGTGGGAGGGAGTCCTGGCTGTGAGTTCTTTTTGCTGAATCCACTTTGGTGCTCTTGAGTGGCTGCCTTTCCAATCCCTTCTCAGTTTACTTCATTGCTATGGCCAGCAGGCACAACATAGCTCATGATGTGGGAGAGAGGAAGGAAATTCATCTCCTCCTCTAGCCCTCTCTTCTCTGATCACTTGTCCTGAGGAGATGGTGAGTGCCACGCCATGTCCCCAGGTCCCCTGAGCTCAAGGAACACAGGATGGCCATGTAAGCATTTGTTGTGGCTGGTTCCATCTCAGAACTGGCCCAACTGCTTACATGGCCCCAAAGTTATGTTTTGCTCTGGATTCTGGGGGACAACTTGAAGCAATCTGGTTAATGAGGTTCAAGACTGTGTTAAGCAGCTTTGGCTTGCATTCACTCAGATAAGCTCTGTTCATTGTTCAGCCACTGCAGAGCTGATTCGTTGGCCTGTCATGCAAAGTGGTCTGTGTAGCTGTGCCCTAAGAAAACCCTCTGAAATTCATGGGGGGCAGCTTGAAGACAGATACACAAGAAGAAGAATCTTAGGATCTACTAAACAAACTTTAAAGCAAAACAAAAGCTCAGGAGATACGCAAATCCTTAGAATTATATAATATATAAGCACATCATCAGATGAGGGATTTGTTCCTTTATAGCAGGACTCAGCTCACCAGCCCCTTCAAACAAAAATCAATTCCTGCGTAATAGCCCACTACACAAAAGACTGATCCCCCCCCCCCCCGCTGAATAGGATGAGTTGTCATGAGAAGTGCTGATCTCAAAGAGGAAAGAGGTATCTTCCGTGGGACAGCCCTTCCCCATCTTAAAAGATCCTGGATTTCCCTCTATTCCTTCAACGGTCATTATTGTTAAAAAACAGGAAGTCGGAAACTCTTGCCAGTCCAATGCAAAACACCCAGAGATGCACCAGTGAATCCTTATCTGTCTTCAACCCACTCCCTCAGCTTCTGCAGTAGAAAGATCAAAGCTTTGGATGGTCACTTGTTGAACAATTGCTCTCAGAAGTTCCCAGCCAATACATCCAATGACCATGCTGGGTGGATAATTCTGGGAACTGTATTCCAAAACATAACTTTTATTAAAAGTTTTGGAGAGTCAAACAGGAACACTAGAGAGCCTTTTCAGCTGTGGCACCAGGATTTCAAAGAGAGATTTGTTTTGCTTCATCTTTGGACACTTTCTGACCGGCAGTGACACCTGTTTTATTTCAGAGGGCTGAGAGTTCTTTCCACTGAAATGTTTGTGTTTTGTTGTATCCTGCCAATTTCTTGTGTTGTCTAGATTTTTCTTTTTTTATTATGTATGTGTTGCTTTAAATCTGGTTTTATTTTCAGAGCAACGAAGCAAAGTAAAGTAAAAAAAGGCTGCCTTTCCTCTTTAAATTAATGGCCTCTCACCATTAGAAGAGAGAAAGCAGGGAGTAGTGTTCGCTGGGAAAAGGATTGAGAAAGCACAGAACTCTGGGAAATGTAGTTTGAGAATGTGAGAAGCCCCATGCTAGAGAATCCAAAAGGCCCTGCCCTAAACTACATTTCCCATAATTCTGCTCACATCAGAAAGCCCCAATCAGGATAGGGGATAGCTATTTTCCTTCCATAGCAGCAGCCAATCAGAGTCTAATTAACTGCTTTGATTATTTTTCAGAAGAAATTGAAGAGTGCAAATGAATACAAATCAGTAGATAAACAAACCAAATACAGTTATCGAAACCAGTAAGACTGGTCAAGAGGCAGATCCCTTAGTAGGCTTGGAATGGACTAGCAAAATGGTTTATGATCTGATTCCTTTTCCATGTCACAAATAACTTGAAATTTCCCTTCAGGCCAAAGGTAATATTACTTTAAATGTGTGTTTCTGTGTGTGTGTGTGTGTGTTGCATTTAAAATGCAGATTTTTAAAAAATAGTAATCTAACCAGGTTGGGGGTGGGGCTTATAAGGAAGATATGGAGAATTTGAGCCTTTCCTTTTCTTTTTCTTTTTCAAAGCACCCCATTTTAATGCTAGGAAAGTTGCATATAATTTGGCCTTCAATTCAGTTTAGTCTGTGTCATGATGACCGCAGTAGAAAAGTTGCTGCTCGAAAGCCTCACATCTAAAACCCTTTGTACATGGGCATTTTAGACATTTAATGTTCTTTGTGTACAGCCCACCAACATTAAAATTAACAATAATGCACCTATTTTTAGTTCCTCTCAGTGTAGGTATGGTGGATCCAGAATTTCTTATCCCCATTTGACAAATGGCATCTGTGGTTGAAAGATAATTCCTAGCAGCTGGTTCGGATTTTTGGGAGCTGAAGTCCAAAACACCTGGATGAACAGAGTTTGAGAAACACTGCTTTGAAGTATGTGTAGCTCTACTGGAATGAGAATAATTATTTCTAACTTATTCTGTTGGGATTTAAAGTTTCAAATGTGAACTAGGTAACAAAAGCAGATTTTACTGTACTATTGTGCTCTCCCTTATTTGAAACAGTGTATTCATGAACATTAATTTTGAGGATTAAGGTTTAACAATGTAGCTAGATTCTCATAGGCTTGAAGGACTCTTCTGAATACTTTAATAAAAGAAAGACTACTAGTATCCAATTTGTGTCATACAAAAGTGATGATGATTACTGTTTTAGTCTGTTCCAAGTAGTGTTTATGTGTTCCTGATTCCAAAACATCTTTGTTTTCTCTTACACAGTTGGTGCCTAAAGTTCTCTGAGTCTTTCACTTTCTGTGGTGGATTCAACAAAACAAGAAGAGACCTGAAAAAAGAAATAGCAACGATCAACGTTTTGCATGAGGAGAGTTGGACACACGCTAGGGTCATTTCTGCTCTATTTGCCTCAGAATAAAGAGACCTTCATGCTACAGTTGCTGGAAGCAACATTTTACTGGTATTAGAAACCTGGTGGCCTTGTTAAGTTAGAATGCAAGTCAAAGGATCACTGGAAATTTCTGGAAAAAGTTATTCTATGACAGTTTTGCCATGCAGTATACGGAAGTGATCAGGAACAGAAAAGGCAGTGCAATTTTCTCTTTTGTGCACTGCCAACTGATCTCTGATTATGGTACAATACAGACATGTGCCAATAGGTGAACAAACTATGGCACATCCAGACTAGAAAGACCAAAAAGTTTCGGTTCTTTCAAAGTTTTGGAGCTCCATTGATCTTTTGTTTATCCTTGTGTATTTTCTATCTGCTCTTAGTATGACAAGAGATATTCTACACTATATCCCCAGGTTAGAACAAAATCTGGGACTTTTCAATTAGTCTAGATACACCCTAATAATCCACAGCCCTATCCTACAGCATGTGAAGTAACACTAGTTCTGCCATGGGGTCCAACTGAACAAGTGTGGTGCAAGAAGCCAACATAGTGTAAGCCATGATAGTTTGAGTAGGAGACTGAGGGACCAGGATTCAAAGTCTCCCTTAACAATGGAAACCTGTTGGATGACCTTGGGAAAGTCACACTCGCAGTCTTAGAAGTCAAAGGGAAACACCCTTGCCAAGAAAACTCTACGATTGCCTTGACTTTGGTTCACCCTACATCAAAAGTGACTGGAAGACACATGACAACAAAAATGCTCATCATTTTCAGGAACTATAGTCTGCAATACTTGCAAGTTTTTCAAGTAAAGAGATGGAAGAGTTTAAGTGCAACTGCTGAAGACAGCATCTGTCCCTCATCATTTTCAGAGGAAGTTCTCAAGTTCAACTTTCTCTGCACAGTTCCTTGCAAGGAAACCACACAAACATACAGTTTCTTGTTGTTTTTTCCTCCTAAAAAGTTGCTTCATCCTTTTTGTGTTGCAAAGTTATGTCAGAATGATTGCATCCAAGACATCATATTCACATGTGGATATGATTTATGTTCTTCGGGTTATTCTGACACACCATTGCTGTGTGCCTTCAAGTCATTGTTGTCGTAGAGTGATCCAAAGGTGAATATTTCATGGGATTTACTTAGTAAGATTAGTTTAGAGGGGTCTTCATCTCAACCTGAGAGAGTGAGATTTACCTAGTGCATTTCCTCTGCTGAGCAAAGATTTGAACCCCAGTTTCTCTGTGTCCTAGGGCCCTTCCGGACAGGCCCAATATCCCAGGATCTGATCCCAGGTTTTCTGTTTATCCCAGATTATCTAGCAGTGGGGACTCTCATAATCCAGTTTAATGCAGAAAACCTGGGAACAGATCCTGGGATATAGAGCCTATTTGGATGGGCCCTAGTCCAACATTCAGATCACTACACCACACTTTCACCCCAGCCTTCCTTCAAAAACCAGCACAGTGGCCTGGTCTGATGGAGATTAGCAAATGTTCAAAATTTCACTTAGTGATGTTAATGATAAAAGGGATCAACAATGGGTGAGATTTCAACAGTCATTTACTGGTAAAATGAGAAGTGACAAGTCTTTAAGGGGTAGAAGGAACAGACTGAACCTGTCATCATAAATCCACAGTGTCTCCAGGTGATAGTTCCTTGGTATCTGCTGGAGTTTGACTCCCCTCCCCCCCCCACTCCACCCTCGTGGATACCAAAATCCTATTATATACACTGGTATGAAATTGCAAGGCTTGCTTTTGTGGTTGTGAAAAATATTTTCATGCTGTGGCTGGTGGAATGCATGGATACAAAATCTGTGGATATGGAGGGCTGACTGCAGTATTTTTGGCTTTGTGTCTGTTCCCCTCTGAAACTGAATTAGGATCGCAGAGTGAACAAAGCCACTCACCCTTTAATGTATCATATGTGGTTTTACTTGTCCTTCAATATCCTTCCTCCAATGAATTTAGAGGAGTACTTCAGCCTCGCAACAACCCTGTGCGGTAGTATAAGCTGAGAGACATTAGTTTTGCCTAAGGCAAACAAATGTTACGGTTGACTGGGAACTTGAAGCTGAGTGTTCTTTAATTACATCTACGTCTAAGGGGATATCTGCACTATAGAATTAATGCAGTTTGACATCACTTTAATGCTATGGAATCATGGGAGCTGTAGTTTGGTGTGGCACCAGAACCCTTTGGCAGAGAAGGCTAAAAACCTTGTAAAATTACAACAGCCAGGATTCCACAGCATTGAGCTATGGCAGTTAGAGTGGTGTCAAATTGCATTAATTTTACAGTGAAGATGCACCCTAACACTCCTCTGTTGACTTCACTAGATTGGGGAGATGGCAAGCTACACATCTGCTATGAGAGGCACTTGAAATGTTTTAAACTCATACCAAAACAAATGGAAGGTGAAAGGAGCACATATGTGCTTGTAAGCATTCATGTGCTTCCCACAGCTAAGATGTTTCAGAGGCCCAATTGCCTGCCACTTCCCACTAAACTGGGTGACAAACTTGAGCAGTTTATCCACACTGCAAAGTTGAATACCACTTTATCTACCATGGCTTGCTCTGCAAAAAGTTCTATTCCACCCCATCCTCAGGCCCAGGCACAAGGGCCAAGTAATCTGTCTCCACACCGCAGAACTAAACATATTTAATCCATAGTTCCTCTCTTTTCAGAACACCTTGGCACCTTCTAAACAAAACAAAACAAAAACCCAAGGTTCCATGGTGACTAAAGTGGCATCACAGTGCTATAATTGTACAGTGAAGATGTTCTCTCTTGGTGATGCATGACAAACTTTGCTTCCCTCCTTCCCCTCAAACCTACCCTAACCTGGAATGGATGTGAAAACACCCCACAAAGCGTAGCTTTAATAATAAATTTTATTTCATTGCTCAATGTGGGGTACAACATAGTTAAAATACATATGCAAAATATAAGAAACCTCAAAGGGCAGCTTTAGGAGAAGCCCCCATTCGCTCTGAATGAAGAGTTGAAGAGAGTTGTCTTTCCATTCCCAAAGTGGGGACAGCACCTATCTGATGACATAGTGTGATCCCCTCATAGCATCACCTCACCTCTTCAGGTTAAGGGATACTCAATGTGCATGCTGGTAATTTCAAGGCTGGACTTCTACAATACACTGTACATTGGGCTACCTTTGTACCAAGTTCAGAAACTCCAGTTGGTTCAAAACATGGCAGACAGACTGGTCACGGAGACATCTTGGCATGAGCATATTACACCTAGACTAAAACTACTCCACTGGCTGCCAATTAGTTTCCAGGCAAAGGAAACTAAAGCACTAAATGGGTTGGGTCCAGGTTACCTACAGGGGATCCTCTGAGGGACATTGACTCCAAAAAGCCAGAACCCGACTAGCAAGAGTCATGCAGAGTACCTTTTCACTGGTTGCCCAAAGAAGACTCTATTTTAGTATGAATATCAAACCAGTATAGATTTTATGGTATGGGATAGCATGGAGTATGCCTGCCATAAGAGATTCGACAACTAGATCAGCACCATTGAAGACCCACCTCTTATATGAGTCTGCACTGCCAGATAATCTGGTATAAACAGAAAACCTGGGATCAGACTCTGGAATATAGAGCCTGTCTGGAAGGGGCCTAGGTTTTATTCATTTTCATGGTTTTCTCCTTTTTGTTGAAATTGTCCACATGGTTGTGGATTTAAAACTGATGATTATTATGTTTGAAATGTATATTTTTAATTCATAATGTATTTTAATAGTTTTAACTGTTTTATGTGCTGTTTTATATTGGTTTGTATGGGCATCTAATTGTTGCCACTGTTGTATGCCGCCCTGAGTCCCTTCGGGTGAGAAGGGTGGGATATAAATGTGAGAAATATGATGATGATGATGATCATTGAATTGTAGACTTGGAAGAGGCCTTGTGGGCCATCCAGTCCAACCCCCTGCCAAGAAGCAGGAAAATTGCATTCAAAGCACCCCCGACAGATGGCTATCCAGCCCCTGTATAAATGCCTCCAAAGAAGGAGCTTCCACCAAACTCCGAGGCAGAGTTACACTGCTGAACAGCTCTCACAGATAGAAAGTTCTTCCTAAAGTTCAGGTGGAATCGCCTTTCCTGTAGTTTGAAGCCGTTGTTCCGCATCCTAGTCTCCAGAGCAGGAGAAAACAAGCCTGCTCCCTCCTTCCTATGACTTCTCCTCACATGGCCCTCATCATGTCATTATGTTTTCTTTCAGCTTTCTCTTCTGCAGGCTAAATATGCCCAGCTCTTTAAGCCACTCCTCATAGGGCTTCTTCTCCAGAACTTTGATCCTTTAAAATTGATGATTATTATGATTTATTTATTTATTGTGTCAGAAGCAAATTGAGGGTAACAAACAAAGTTAAAAACGTGGAATTATACTAGATTTCCTTTGATTAGAAGTTAGCCACTTGAGAGTGCCTCTGGTGTCCACTGTGTACATGTGGCAGGGCTCAGATTGCATTGTAGTAAGTGGTCTGTGCTTTGCTCTTCTCCACACTATTATGGTGATGATGTTTTTTTTTCCCATGTCAGGAGCAACTTGAGAAACTGCAAGTTGTTTCTGGTGTGAGAGAATTTGCTATCTCCAAAGACTCGCCCAGGGGATTCCCGGATGTGTTGATGTTTTTACCATTCTTGTGGGAGGCTTCTCTCATGTCTCCACATGGAGCTGGAGCTGATAGACCTTTCATGCTCTCCGTGGATTGGATTCGAACTGGCAACCTTCAGGTCAGCAACCCAATCTTCAAGTCACCAGTCCTGTCAGGAGTGACTTAAGAACCTGCAAGTCGCTTCTGGTGTGAGAGAATTGGCTGTCTACAAGGACGTTGCCATGGGGACGTCTGGATGTTTGATGTTTTTACCATCCTTGTGGGAGGCTTCTCTCATGTCCCCACATGGAGCTGATAGAGGGAGCCCTTTCATGTTCTCCCTGGGTTAGATTCGAACCGGCAACCTTCAGGTCAGCAACCCAAGCTTCAAGTCACTGGTCCTGTCAGGAGTGACTTGAGAAACTGCAAGTAGCTTCTGGTGTGTGAAAATTGGCTGTCTACAAGGACATTACACAGAGGACGTCTGGATGTTTGATGGGAGGCTTCTCTCATGTCTCCGCATGGAGCTGATAGAGGGTGGCCGTCTGTGAGGACGTTGCCCAGGGGACCGTCTGGATGTTTGATGTTTCTACGATCCTTGTGGGGGGCTTCTCTCATGATCCCCGCATGAAGCTTATAGAAGCTGGCTGTCTGTGAGAACATTACCCCGGGACATTGCCTAGGGGGACGCCCGGATGTTTGATGTTTTTACCATCCTTGTGAGAGGCTTCTCTCATGTCCCTGCATGGAGCTGATAAAGGGAGCTCATCCGTGCTCTCCCCGGGTTTGGATTTGAACCGGCAACCTTGAGGTCAGCAACCCAACCTTCAAGTCATCAGTCCTGCCTGCACTGTGCCACCGGGGGCTCTGACATGATGATGATGATAGGAAGGGAGCTGCCTTTTCCTCCCACGTGTTGCCGCTTGTCTTATGAAGCAGTGGCCTGTTATAGCCCCAACTGACCCCACACACACACACCCCTCCCCAGTTTGGGCTTTGGGGCAACAGGCCCCGAGGGGAAGGACGGGCTCCCTTTCCCGCCTGGGCGACGGCAAGGCAGGCAGGCAGTCAGGATGCGGGCCAGGCAGCTGTTCCTCCTCCTCGTCCTCGCCCCTCCCAGCCTGGCCTCTCCTTCCTCCCCCCCCTCTTCCCCCCATTTGAGTGACAGAGCGCCTGAGAGATAGCCCCGCCCCCTCCTCCTCCTCCGCACCCCCCTCCTCGCAAAGACGAGGCCGAGCTGGTGTTTTTCCACTCCGCAGGATGGGGGATGCTCGGCGCTCCCTCCTCAGACAACAGACGCGAGAGGTCAGGAAGAAAGCGCTTATAAATTACCGTTTCCTCCGCCGCCGCCCGGCTAGTGCGCTTGGACAGGCTCGCCCTCGGGACGCAGCGGGACGCAGCTGAGGAGAGAGAAAGAGAGGGAGAGGCAGGAGCTGGACAGCTACTACCCCCGAGGCGAGAAGGCAGGCAACACGGAGGGACTCAGGGGCAGGCGGAGCTGCGACAGGTAGGTTCCCTCCGAGCGCGATGCCTTGCCTTTCCTTTTCCCTCCTCGCAACAAAGGCGGGCAAGCAGACCCGAAAGGCGCCCTTGTCCTTCCCTTTCACCCCTATTTGCGGATGATTTACCTCTTCATTATTCTTCTCTTTTTGGGGAGGGGAAAGCATGGCGGTGGGGCTTTTGTCTGCCTTCCTTTGGAAAAGAGGGGAGGGAGGGTCTCCACAGCCCCCCACTCTTTCATCTCTCTCCCACTCTTAAGCGAGGCTGTTCCTTTCTCTCAACAACCCCCCCTCCGGGCCGTCTTTCCCACCTGGCGTGGAGGAGAGCCGCGAGGGGACTTGGGCGCTTCTCCGCCCTTTGTATGTGAGCGTGAGCATGTGCTCCTCTCTCCTACCCACGCGCCCTTTTTTGCCTCGCCGCATCTACACCAGGCATGGGCCAACTTGGGCCCTCCGGGTGTTTGGGGCTTCGACTCCCCCGATTCCGAACAGCCTCAGGCCCTTTCCTTTTCCCCCTCACCCGCTTAAGCGGCTGAGGGGGAAAAGGGAAGGGCCTGAGGCTGTTCGGAATCGGGGGAGTCGAAGCCCCAAACACCTAGAGGGCCCAAGTTGGCCCATGCCTGGTCTATATTATTGTCTCACCTCAGTGCTGTGGAATCGGCTTACATCGTCCTTCGCCTTCTCTCCCAAAGACCCCTTGTGCCTCAGCGAACTACAGCTCCCTAGCATTGAGCCATGGCAGTTGAAGTAGCCTCCAACCACATTCATTCTTCCTTAGGCAAAAAAAGAGCACACTCTCTTCTCCAGGTTATTATAGAGAGACGATTCTATCCTCTGCCATAGCAGAGCACTTGGTGAACCAACCTGGACACACCGCGTATTATTTGAGAACACAGAAATGCTGGACCGCTCTAACAACCACCATGTCAGGCTACACAGAGAAGCCGCTGAAATCCACAAGCATGTTGGACAGTTTTGACAGAAAGGAGGAAACCGTGAAAAGGAACAAAATCTGGCTACCCTTATTTTTTTAAAAAAAAATCCTCTAAAATCTGAACAGTAAATAAAGAACTACACTCTGAAAATGGAATAATTCTAGACACAAAACAATCAGGGCCAGAAAGGGGGAAACCGTGAAAGGGAACAAAATCTGGCTACCAGTATTAAAACAACAATTCTAAAATCAGAACAGCAAATAAAGAACTACACTTTGAAAATGGAATAATTCGAGACACTAAACAATCAGGACCAGCTTACACCTCCTATCAACGAGGAAACCGTGAAAAGGAACAAAATCTGACTACCAGTATTAAAAAAAACAACAACTCGAAAATCAGAACAGCAAATAAAGAACTACACTTTGAAAATGGAATAATTCTAAATACAAAACAATCAGGGCCAGCTAACACCTCCCAGAAAGGAGGAAACCGTGAAAAGGAACAGAATCTGGCTATCAGTATTAAAAAAACAACAACTCTAAAATCAGAACAGCAAATAAAGAACTACACTTTGAAAATGGAATAATTCAAGACACGAAACAATCAGGACCAGCTTACACCTCCCAGCAAGGAGGAAACCCTGAAAATGAACCAAATCTGGCTATCAGTATTTTTAAAAACCCTTCAAAATCAGGACAGTAAATAAAGAACTACACTTAGAAAACAGGGGAATTCCAGACACAGAACAATTAGGGCCAGCTAACAAAGGATTCCCCCATGCAGGAATCAGCCAGGCCTTGAAGCTGCAAGGCCTTTCAGTGCTAATCAAGGTGATTAATTGCAACATTCACTTTGGCCTCAAGCAAACGAGAGTTCTTTCTCCCACCCTGGACACAGATATAGAAACCTCCCTTGCCTAGTTTTCAATATACCTTCACAACCTCTGAGGATGCCTGCCATAGATGTGGGTGAAATGTCAGGAGAGAATGCTTCTGGAACATGGCCATACAGCTCGGAAAACTCACAGGACCCCGGGGATTCCAGCCATGAAAGCCTCCATCGCTAAGCTGAACCAGGCAGGCAAAGTGCCTTCATGTTCTGCCTTCATGTTCTTATGGCTGAATTTCATCCTTAGTGTGACAAAGAGACCCCCAAATTTTCTGCTTCTGTTTTAGCTGCCAGAAAGCAGAGAGGACAAGGGTGGATGCTCATCGATGGGTGGCCATTGCACAAAAGGGAAGCATACAAGGGTTTTGAGACAACATCCTCTCAATTTCCATATAAGAACATGAGGAGGAAGCTGCTTTGCATTGCCTGTTCAGATCATCAACTAGAGATATAATCTTCTCTTTCTGCCTCTTCATTAACTGGAGAATGAAGTGATCTTTACTTAGGAAATCTTCCAAACCCACTTTGTAATAAAGATCACAGCCTAAACTGTGGATTGTTTTTTGGAACTCCTTGTTTTTGTTCCATAATGTTAAACCACTGTGTCTTTCAAAGACAAATTACTTACAGATCATTATTCTTACAGATTGTTTTTCTTAGAGCTCTAAAATTAATGAGGTGAAATGAAAAGCCAGGTGTATGTCCTCTGTGGAAATCTTGAATCTTCCTGTTGCTCTTGCCATGCAAGAACAAGAGCTTTCCCTCTTCGCCTCCTGCCTCCTTTTTGTCCTTACTGAGTAAATTTTCTTAACCGTATCAGGAGAGGCATTAAGAAAGTGTGCCAAGAAAAGTCAGTTGTGCTTAATGTGCTATTTTGGTTCCTGTACTTTCTTGTCTCAGTGCGTCAAACTGTCTCGAGTATTAGTCTGGCAATATTAAACAGATTTGTTTCAAGAGCCATGCAATGGGCTGTGTAATTCTAGAGTTGGTGCTGGCTAAGGTTTTATAGTTCTGGTTTTTCTCCTAGAGTTTTTTTTGTAATGTAGATGTCTGAATTAAGTTTTTTTTGTAAAAAAAAAAAAAAGTGGGGTCATTTATGCCTAGTGTTTGAGGGAGACCAAAAAATACTACAGAGGAGTCTAGGCCAAACCTCTGTGTCCTTGGCAGATGGAAGTGTGTATTTGCAGCTGGGTGAATGCAAATCATTTGTCTGGCAGAATTTTGGATTTAGAACGCTCTGATGGAAACATTTTCCTGAAAGACTTGGCTTGTAAGTCAGTTCTTAGAATAGAATATGGGAACGGATATTCCCATCCATTTGATGTGAGCTCGTTGTCTGACATTGGCTGAAGGCTAATGTTAAAAGTGAATGAAAAGCATACAGAGGAGAAAATTATTATTAGAAGCAATAGTCCCATGCCTGCTCTGTTTTACATTTTTGTATCTTCTTTCATCCGTTGAATCTTGTGCTCCTTTTAAAAAAAATCTATGGCTCTCACTTTTTGCTTTGAAAGCCTGCTGCTGCCCAGCCAATTGCCTTAAACTCTGTCCTGCAAGAGCTCCTGTCCTTCATTTTTCTATTCCACTTTCTTTTGCAGTAATCTTCTTACAGCACTGCCATCCAATCCAAGAGAGACATAATGTGTGTGTGCCTTCATTTTCCTGTTATTTATGACAACCCCATGAATTTCTTCAGGTTTTCATAGGCAAGGAATATTTAGAAATGAGTTTCCTCTGAAATCTATCCTAGGACATCTGGGATGCATTGTAGTCTCCCATCCATGTACTAACCAGAGTTGACTCTGCTTAGCTTCCAAGATAATCCGGTGCCTTTAGGGTATTTAGACCAGCTGATATACCTTTTGTGTGTGTTTGCTTTCAAGTTGCCTGCTATCCTATAGCGACCCCATGCATTTGAAAGGGTTTTCTTGGCAAGGAATACTCAGGTTGTTTTGCCTTTTCCTTTCTCTGAAATATGGTCTACAGCACCTGGTATTCCTTTGCAATCATCCTTCCAAGTATTAGCTAGCGCTAGTTCTGTTTATCTTCCAAGATCAGACAAGGATCTGGTGCTTTTAGTGTATTTTAGGCTGCGACATAACTTTTACCAATCATCGAAAGCAGATCTGGTGAATAGGATCCTATCCTGTAGGGGGCAGTAAGATAGGACTAAGAAATACTGTATTACTGTATTACACTGACTGCATGGGGCAAAGAGAGAAGAAAACATTTTTCTTCATCTTGAACCATGTCACTGAATATTCCAGTAAGATAATGTAGATAGAATTAGTATAAGACGACTCTCACATTGGGCAGAACCTATACTGTATTTCAGGATGCTGTCTAAAGAATATTAATCAAATGACTTTCAGCAGTACCGTATGATCAAGTTGAACAAATGCCTGAATGTCTTATTCTATGATCCAATAATACAATAAGAAGTTTTGATTTTTAAATACATTAGAGACAAATCTGGGTGTAAAACAGGAGCAATACCACTAAAGTTAATTTACAGTAGGGTGATATCACCTGGTATTAATATCTCTTTGCAATACATGTGGAAATATATGTAGGATATTTTTTTCCTCTCCCCTTTCTAATGGGAGAAGGGGAGAGAGCAGGTATAGGAGGAGGTAAAAAAATGAAGCTGAACAGAATACTGACCAAACTACTGGAAACATGACATTCATATGCCAGATCTTTAATTCTCTATTTGGAGATTATTTCAGTGACATTTTGCCAGGCTGCCAGTGACATCTCAGATGCGGCCCATTAAAAGTTCAGAGGCAGGCATGAAATGCATTACAGGGGAGGTTACAGAGACTGGATCTCCTAATTTTTCATGAAATGTAGCTATATAGAGTTAGCAGTTTGATTGATGGAGCAGTCGTGAGAAAATAAGTGTTTATCCCTTTTCATCTACAGTCTTTGACTTGTAGGAGAGGAATGTGTAGGAGAGGAACAAGTAGCACTATGACCCTTATTTTGCTTACCAAGATTTTTCTTTCTTATGGAGCATTCATAATTATTGTCATAACTGGTTGAAGCACCCAAGCCAGAGGGGCATGATAGGTTTTGTTTCATATATGGGTAGCCAGGTTGTGATATGGGTGCTGCAAAGTGCACAGGCCATGGTTGTTTATAGATGGATGGTAGCGAGAGGGTTGTTAGGTTTGTTTATAGAATGGAACGCAGTCTGTTCTTTTACCTGTATTTCCTATGTAGTGTTGTGGCTTCTTTCTGGCTTATTTGAGCAAAATAATCTTCAGGCACATATGAAGAATGCATGGGAATAGCATTGTTTTGTATTTTGGCTTGACCTTTCATTCTTGTGCTAAAAAGAAAATGTTTTTCGGCAATCTAATTGATCAGATTATTCCTGCTTGGAATTGAAAGAAGCTCATGCCTTTCTTTTTCTTTTTTCTTGCCTACTTTAGCAAGGCCAGGTTAGGGTGGGCGGGGCCCTAGAGGAGTTCCAAAAGTAGGGGTTTCTTTCTACACATGAGTGAGTTATTCTGTTAGTGTCTACATAGACATTTATCCATCAGATAAATTTCTCTAAAATTAATAAAATACAAAGTACAACAGAAGAAAAGTTTCATGTGTTTAAACTTGTAAACAGCTTTGAGATAGGGCAGTATAATCATTTGATTGTTGGACTAAGGCTCTGGAAAACTTGATTTCAAATCTCTACTCAGCCATGGAAACCCCCTGGGCGACCTTGGCAAGTCCTCTTCTCTATCCTCCAGAGGAAAGTAAAGGCAACCCCCCTCTGAGCCAATCCTTGTCAAGTGATAGGTTCACTTGATGGTCATCATAAGTCAGAAACAGCTTGAAGACACACACCAGCAGAAGCAGCAAGAGTACAGCCGATTTCCAGGGAAATAAAGTTGTGGCATAGATTGAGATGATTATGCTCCACGGAAAAAAAAGAAGTTATGAAATAGCCACTGACTGAGATCTGTGTTAAACTCATTACTATATAAAAGTAGAACATCTCGACAGAATAAGATAGTTTTCCATTACACAGCATTGAAAAATGACTGAAGTTGTTTTGGGAAATGCCTGTAAATGAATATGAAAGTGATACAGTACTCTTATTCTGTGGAAATGATCCAAAATGCTGCCACTGTTTGATAAATTGCCATTCAACTGTGGCTCACATAGCTCAGTTATGGTGCTGTGAGATAAAGATCCTTTGGCTGCCTCACTGGCTTGGCATGTACAGCCGTTACTGTGGATCAGCAATGGAGCATTCAGAAATTCAGAGCACTTGCTGCATATCAGATATTGCAGAATCCTGTTGCAGGAGGCCGGGCTAGTTGCATAGGAAGCAATAGGGTTTTTTAAAAAAAAGAATGGTGGTTTGAGATAGTTTTATTAGCATGTAACACAAACCCAAAAGACCTATAATAGTATTGTTACTCCTCACTTCACACCCCAGTTGTAATACAAACTCCAAAATTGCAGACATTGTAAAACAAGAAACAGATAGAAAAGGAAAGTTATGCCCACAAGGTGTTGTACTAATAATTGTATCAATATGAACTTTGTAACCATACAAATGACTGTAAGAACACTGTTTCTGTTCACTGTACATCCCCCTGAATTGCTTCACTGGAGCCAACGGGAAATGTTTCAATCAGGAAAAAATATATTGGGGTGAGTGGATATGATGGGAGACCTGCAGAGACAGAAAATTGGCTCTCTGCCCCACTTTAGAGAGATCCAGTCTCATAAGGCATAACTCTGCCTTTGTTTTCCTGAGCTTGTTATTGTCAGAAAACTAAGAAGAATCTAGATTTGGGAAACCCCTGATCATTAAGAGTCTGGGAATGCAAACAGAATGATCCCTTCCCCTACTAGCAATTCAGAACAGCCCTTTTTTTCTATCAAAGAACAGTGCCTTTGTGACATCAGCAGCCAGTACACCAATCCTTACCCTCAAATCAGAATAACGTTCTCTGCACACCTAAGAATGGAGGGAAGAAGTCTGAGACAACAATGGATGTTGATGTCACTAAGACATTTTCCCTTCTGTGCAATTCAGCAGAGATGAGCCACAGTTTGGAAAGGAAAGGAGGCAGGTTCATGAGGTAAGGATAAAGATAAGAGGAAGGAGCAGGAAATTGGCTGTGAAAGGAAGAGACCCATGAATGTTCATCATCACCTATTTGTATCTCTACCTTTGTGCTTATTAGGCCCAGCTTTTTGACCAAGAAGACAGACGAAGAGAACATTCTCTTGCATAGAAGGTGATCTAAATATAAGATTTTTATTTAGAATCATTCAGTGTTCTGTTTTGTTGTTGGAAGATGGAGTAGATAAAGTTCTATCTTCTCTGAATTTTCTAAACTTACTGTTGCACTGGGAAATTAATCAGCGTTGTAGTTTTTTTTTGTTCACTGTCCAGGTTTCTTTGTGAGAATTTGTGAACATTAGCAGCAGACAGGCAGCCATTTGCTGTGCCTGGGAACATCCAATAGAGATGTGGGCATTTAATTGTATGGGATGTTGGTGTGAAATCACTAATTAATTCAGGGGGTGGCTGGGGGGTTTGAAGGGCTTCATGAGCTCCAAATTGGGGGCCATAAGAGCTACACGTTGCTCATCCTTGCGTTAGATCATGACTGATACTTGGTGCTGTAGCGTTAAAATACTCCACAAACCATTATATTTTTCAGACTTTTTCCTTTGTATTTGTGTGAGCTTATGTACAGATGTGCAAGCGTGTGAACATTTCCAAATAATTTGAACAAGCAGGAGAGCTAGCATTACTCATTATTTTAATTTCTATATAACATAGCAGTGCATTTACTCTGCGTCCTCTGTGTCCTCTCAGCCACCTGCATAGGTTAAACCATTACTATTTCAAAGTGGTGTTGGTCCTTGCAGCCATTGAGTATTGATTCCTGGTGAGTTTCCAGGAAATATCAAACAATTGTAAGTAGTCAGTACAAATCTGAAGTTTATCACTGGCATTTTGAGGGAGGAGCTCCCGGTGACCCAATGCATTAAACTCTTGTGCCGGCAGGACTGCAGACTTGAAGATTGCCAGTTCAAATCTGGGGAGAGTGCAAATGAGCTCTCTTTGTCAGCTCCAGCTCCCCATGTGGGGACATGAGGGAAGCCTCCCACAAGGATGGTAAAACATCAAAACATCTGGGAATCCCCTGAGCAATGTCCTTGCAGATGGCAATTATCTCACACCAGAAGCAACTTGCAGTTTCTCAAGTCACTCTTGACATGAAAAAAAATTGAGGAGAAATGCCATCTGCTCACACCAGTTAGTCTGAAAAACACTACTGTAATTCAGACTGAGATATTTAATTTGGCAAAGGAACCTCAGTATCATGTGAGCTATCATTTGAACAAATTTCATATTTCTGAACTCAAGACTCAATTCACTGATTCACATGATGGTGAAAATGAAAATGATAATGAAATGAAGGTCTTACAGGTTCTACTGAGAAATTCTTAGCTGCACAGAAGTGGCTTGGTGCAGCAGCATAACCTAGGTTTCCCAGCTTTGGCCAGAAACAAATATCTAGACATGCCCATAGTACAAAGAAGATTATCCAGTATAGTAAAAAAAACAACAACACCATAATATACTGTAGTTTTATGAATCCCACTCCTCCTGATACATTTAGGTTGTATCAAATGCTGTTCTCAGATTGTGTTCTAGCTCTGGCTTTAAGTTTAAGTACGCTTCAATGGTTTCTTATAACATAGATTGAAAATTTTTCGTTGTGGCAAGTTTAATCCTGCTCACATATAGTCTAATGCAGCCTTTTGTGTCTTTTCTTTCTCCCAACCTCCCCATTTTGCTTTCAAACAAAATTAACTTGCTTCATCCTTGTTTAAATACAGTTAGATGAGTATATGTATTTTGCCTAAGCTTGAAGCGACTGCTTGCTTTATAGAAGAATTTTGTGCTCTGTCCTTTTTGTAATAAAAACTGTCCATAATGTCTTCCGTAATTACTTAAAGTACAGCCTGGTGTATCATGATAGATAAAATTTACTTTCTGAAGTTGTGAGCTGCTTTTCAAAGTTCTTTTTTAAACATATGCACAAGTGAGATTGAATGCAATAAAATATGGTATCAGATGTGAGTCTCCACACTATTCATTTACTATTTTATAATGTGTGAGACAATAGTACTATTCACTGAATACAATGCACAGGTGTTCTCCTTTTATTGGCATGAGAATGTTGATGGGAGGTTCTTTGCCCCCTCAACTGGACCTTGAAACATGTAAGTGCTCTGAGAACTAAACCATCCGGTTTTGTTTATTTGAACCAGGGGTGGGCAATTTCAACTGCTCTGGGGTTTAATATTCTTGAAAACAAGACAAAAGTGGAAGTCCTTTTCTGATTTTGAAAAATGAAGGTTAATTTGGAGAGTCCATGTGACCTGTTTAAAAGATGAGCTGCAGTGGTCCTGGAGACTTCCAAGAAGGGACAAGTGACCCTTTCATACCAGACAAAAAGGTGATCTGTGGGATTTGGGGTCGCAAAACAGCCTATACAAAACGTTTTGCACTTTGCCCATTCTTGGTATGTTAATGTAAGTTAGTATAGCATTCTTATGTATCAAATTAGAATGTTAATATGATATTTGAAGAGCAGATGTATGTGAACAATACTGAATCAAAGTTTACCCCGAAGTCTACTTTATGAAAATCATCTTTCTTTTTTTTCTTACATGAAGAGATTGGTGGTCAGCTAAACCATACCATAATTGGCTGTCAATGTGTCTGCTTTCTTACATATTGTGAAGCAGGTTTTTCTTTATATAAGTTTCCTTGACTTCAGTAATTCCACTAAGGTAAAATAGTTTAGTAAAAAAGAGAAAAGTAATGTTGGATCTTTGTAATGGTGACTTGATTTTTTAAAATCACTTTTATTGCTATTATTTGAGTTTTATCATCATCACTGCCATCACCACAACCATTTTCATGTTATTATAATTACTATTATTTTAGTAATTGGTTGAAATAGTTCAAAGGTTGCTCTGAGAACTTAGACCTTACTTGGTTTCCATTTAGAAGTCATAGAAACTTTGGAAGGATAAGAATAATATGAGCTGTTTTTGTCCCACGGTGTTTAAAGATTCATAGAATGAGACGCCAAGCTCAGCTGGTTCTTTTATGATACAAAATTGTGTCAAAACTATTCCTGTTCTTTTAGTGTTATTTACATTGCCAAGCTTTATAGAATAATTCCAGTTGTAAACTGCTGAAGCTGAATTTAGAATAGCTCTACATTCTCAGAAAAATACAAACTGTATATAGGAAAAAGGGATGAGTGTGTGTTTTTTTAATTTCATGTAGCTACTAGCAACCAATATAAAATACTTGAGTTTCATTCTGGTTTATGTAGTGGATTGTAAACGTTTTGACTAGCGGCTTAGTATTTTGTGTAAAAGACTGTTCAAATCTGGTGAAAACATGCTTCTCTGGTGAAAACTACAGTTCAGCATGATTTAGTATTTGGAATATCCTGTACAAATTAACTGTGGCGAGAACTCAGCTCACTTTACCACTTACTGACTTCTATTCTCCCCAGCTAAGTGTGAAAGAGCTTTTTAACTATCTAAATAAAATACCCAAAAGCCCAAACCCAATTAGTAGAATATATCATATGAAGCAATGAAATGGGAGTGTTGATTTATAGGGATTCTGCTGAATCACTGGGTCTACACTGCTCAGGACTAACAATTAGACTTATTCTCTCCCTTCTTCTTAGCACATGAACCTAGCCTCACTGTTTCACAGTAAGGAATCAGCTGTGTTAAAACTGTCTGGTTATAATATTGTGCTAGTACTAGCATTGCCAGATTGGATCTAGGATGAAATTCCCATAACTTTAATCCTCAACAGATTTTAGAGCAGAACTGTAAAACTCCATCAAGCAGGAAGAAGGTATGTTAAGCTTCTTTGAGTCCCCTTTAGGGGAGATAAAGCAGGGTATAAATAAATATAATAATTCTCCCTCACATTCAAAATCCAGTCATCTCCTCTCAACATGGCTATAGCCTCACTGCTAGAAGCAGAGGAAGAAATACGGATCCAATCTTGAAATCCTAGCTGGTGGGGGGGGGGGGTATGATGCTGTGTGCTACGCTGTAAACATGGGAGTACATCGGGATGGGTTATAGGTAACTTGAACTTGTTCTTATAGACGAGACCAGAGGCTACTGATTGAGTTTGGGACCACCTTCAGATACTATGGTGAAGATCTGTCAGAATTGCAGTTGAGTTTCTTAAAAGAAATTTGGTGTCCTAGGAAACATTATGCAATTCTAACCCTTTCAGACTTGAGCCACCCCTCTGCCTTGTTCCTTGAGCTTTTTCTGTAAAGGAGGCATAGATGATACAGGAGGTGATTTGCACTCTAGGAAGTCAAGAACCACTGCAGATGTTTCCAGTTTAATCAAAATGGGTTCCTGGCAGGAAAAGATTTTACTTTGGAAAATGCAATGTTTAGCAGCATCTGTTAAGGGAGGCTTGAAGTGTGGGGCAAAAGGCAGAATTATAGTTTTGTGGCAGAGTCCATTTATATGGAGAAGGCAGCTTTTAAACCCCTGTGGTTTAAAAAGGTCTTAAGTACAAGGTGACATGAAAGGTAAAGCCTTAGTCTCAAACCCCGAGGAGCGATGGTCACTCAGACAGATAATACCTGGTTAAATTGACAATTGGCCAGATGTAAGGCAGCTTCCCCGACATAAAGTAGTTCCTAAGCTGATTTCCAGCTTTTAATTATCAAGCCTGAATGTTCTGGGCCCTCACTGTGGGACACCATGGACCCTTCAGTGCCAGAAAAGGGCTGGTAAACAACAGGGATCCTACACAGAAATCCATAAGCAAAGGTGAAATGGAAGGGGATTAAAAGCATACCAATGTCACTCTGGTTAGAAAGTTGTTAAAACTTTATATTGTACATGGTTTTTTGTAATCTGTTGACTTCTGAGGCAGTCGGCCAAAATTTAGTGCTGGCACAGTTATACCTTAAAGTTGAAGTGGAAAATTAGAAAAAAAACCTGTTGTCTAGTGAAAAGAACCTACACTATCTCATATTTTAATTTTTTTTTTAAAAAAAGCATGTCTACTTTTAGTTAGAAGGATTGTGTTCATTTTTTTTTCTTCCATGAGCACCTTATTTTTCCATTTCATTTCATTTCATTTTGTTTTGGTTTATTTTATTTTATTTTTTCTTTTTCTGAAACAGGAAGAGAAAATCCATTCTGGAGAGACTCTTCTTCATGTAAGTGTCATTTATGCTCATTAATGAAAATAGCAAAATATTAGGCGTGAAATCCAAATCTACAGAATACAAATGCTCATTCTCTGCTCAGTAACTGGGCATCATTGTTTTTATTATACTGTTATTGCTATTATTATAAATATTATCATCATTATTATGGTGTGGATATCCACTTCCTCTTGCAACAACTTTCCTTGCTGGTATAGATAGGATAAGCTGTTATCAGAAACTGCACTCTCCCCATGCTAGCTAAGTGTTTTGTTTTGCATAAGGTCTGAACAACAATGTGAAGCAGGCCTATTGTTATTTCCATTTTACTGAATTAGGTGTAAAAAAAGCATCTTGCCCAGTCTAGTTATGAGGGTTTAATCATAGTAGCGATGATAATGAGATAAGGAAAGTCAGCCATTGATTCTTCAGATTGATCGGTGATCACTTTAGCAGGTAAGTGATATTGCTTCTGTTTTAGAAATAGGAGGCAAGGAAGAATGCAGCCTATCTTATGTTATCCCCCATTGAACCCTCTGGGTAGATTAGGTTTGTGTTGGAAGGCTGAAATCCTAAATATACTTACTAGACAGTAAGTCCTGATGAACTTGGTGGGACTTCTCTCTGAGTAAGCATCTTTAGGATTGTGATATGAGCCATTAGTTCAAGGTTATAGAATATAGCAAGAGCTAATCATAGATTTCTTTACTACGGGTTCTGTGCTAAAATAGGCTTTGTTTTTCTTGGATTCAAATACACAATCCAAGTTACTAGTTCTAAAAAAATGCTATGTTTGTCTGTGTGTGTGTGTGTATGAGAGAGAGAGAGACTGGTAGCCTCAGATAGACATCTGATTTTTGAATCATGTTAATGCCCTTGGAGATAAATACACAGATGTACCCCAACCACCCAGAAACTCCAGCAATAAACCGGCCTGCCGATCTGTGCGTCATAGTGGAGCTTGAGGTTTGGCAAGCTATTGATGTACATGCCAGAGGAGTGGCTCACTAGTGTTTAACCACAAGGCTGTGCTAGAGAGCCAGTCCCAGGACCTATGAAGTAGTTCATGCTGTATTTGCATTTACATGGAACAAATATAGCATCAAGGCACATTATTTGTGTATTTGTTATCTAATGTTATTTTCCCACTTCATCTGAAAAGGCCCTCAGACCAGTAGGAAAAAAAGTAGCTCCAGCCTTTTGGTTTACAGTCCAAAAGCTATGACACAACTAAAAAAGGGAGCAATGTTTTACATCCTTCCCATGGCCTTGGCTTGGTTACAGACTTTGGCTGATTGCAAAGAGCTCCTTCAAGTGAACAGATAGGTTTCAGTGAGCCAACTTGAAATAGTTATGCTTTAATAAGCAAAGATAACTATGGAACACCCCAGAGTGCTTATGAGATTCTTTTCAGTTTTAGGACATTCACCATTCAGTTTAAATTATTATTAGTTATTATTATGTTTATTTATACCCTGCTTTTTCTCTCCACAAGGGTGATCCAATGTGGTTATAGAATATAGCAAAAACTAATCATAGGAGCCCCTGGTGGCACAGTGGGTTAAACCACTGAGCTGCTGAACTTGCTGACCAAAAGATCAGCGGTTTGAATCCAAGGAGTGGGGTGAGCCCTGGTATTGGCCACAGCTTCTGCCAGCCTCGCAGTTCAAAAACATGCAAATGTGAATAGATCAGTAGGTACCGCTCCAGTAGGTAATGGTGCTCGATATAGTCATGCCGGCCACATGACCTTGGAAGTGTCTACTGACAACGGCAGCTCTTCGACTTAGAAATGGAGATGAGCACGAACCCCCAGAGTCGGACATGGCTAGACTTAAATGTCAGGGAAAAACCTTTACGTTACCCTAATCATAGATTGAAGGGTCACAATTTGGGAAACATAAGGCTAGGGACCCACTGGTTACAGTGATCTAGTGGCACAGTTCTTTGGATTGTTGCCTCTGTGCTTGAAAACCCATTAAATATGGGGGTTCAGCCATATTTCTTGGTTTAATAATATTCTTTTGATAAAGCAAAATAATCATCAGGGCAGAAAAAATGGCCTTGTGTGTAAAGATTATTTTATGTTACATTTTTCCACACCTAATTTAACGTTAAGCCAATAACTTATTGGGGAAATATTTAATAATGTTATTTTTTAGCCTTATATGAAACCGTAAGTATTGATTTGGTTCATATGTAGCAAACCTATGTGGTAATAAATTTCTTCTTGCTCTTGTGGAGCTGAAGTATTAGCTGAGCTTTTAGAATTAAAAAAAAAACTTGTTCAGGACACCTTCATTATAAAATAATCTATATATAGCTATTTGTACAAGTAAATTTAATTGCAAACTTCCCTTTCCTTTAAACCAGTGGTTCTCAACCTATGGGTCCCCAGGTGTTTTGGCCTACAACTCCCAGAAATTCCAGCCAGTTTGCCAGATGTTAGGACCAGAGCCGGCCCTAGGTATTTTTCAAGTGTAGGCGAACAGAATTTTGCGCCCCCCATCCCCCAAACCAATCACTGAAAAATAAAAGCGTTGGATAAGCGAAAATGTTGGATAATAAGGAAAGATAAAGGAAAAGCCTATTAAACATCAAATTACATTATGATTTTACAAATTAAGCACCAAAACATTATGTTTTACAACAAATCAATAGAAAAAGCAGTTCAATACATGGTAATGTTATGTAGGAATTACTATATTTGCGAATTTAGCACTAAACATTGAACAGGGATATAGGGCAGTGTGGACTTAGATAACCCAGATAGCCCTCAGTATTAAAAAATCTCTAAAATCAGGACAATAAATAAAGAACAACACTCTGAAAACAGAAGAAATCCAGACAGTAAACAATCAGGGACAGCTAACACCTCCCAAAAAAAGATTCTCCCAGGCAAGAAGAAGCCAGGCCTTGAAGCCACAGGGCCATTAAATGCTAATCAAGGTGATTAATTACAACATTCACACCTGCTTCAAAGAAAAGTTATTTCTCCCACCCTGGACCTTCTACAGATATATAAACCCCACATACCTAGCTTCCAAGTTCCCACAGACCTCACAATCTCTGAAGGCCCCAAAGGTGGGCTCCCATGGTGCGAAGGTGGGTCTGCGCCGGCCGGAAAGCCCAGCACGGGCACCCGGAGGCCCAGCGTGGCTGCCGGAAGGCCCAAAAGAGAAGGAGGTGGAGAGTGGTGCCCTCCTCCCAGGACAATGGCGCCCCTGGGACGATGGCGCCACAGGCAAGTGCCTAGTTCACCTTATGGTTGGACCGCCTCTGGTTAGGACTTCTGGAAGTTGAAGGCCAAAACATTTGGGGACCCACAGGTTGAGAACCACTGTTTTAAACCATGTCTATGTTTTGCATTTAAAACAATCAGGATATACAGCTTTAAGGAAATACTAATGGAGACCTGAAAACATTGGGAGGTGAGATGGGGAAGAGCTTCGTTTTGTGCTGATTATTTTTGTCTCATATTATCTCAAAGGTTGATGGTATATTTCGTGAATATTTCATTCCCTGCCCCAGTCCTGCCTTTTGAGAAATATAAGTTAACCAGACAATATACTGGCCATATATCATAGAACAACATTAGCCGTATTGTGGAACTGCATTGTAGAGACATGGTTTGTGTTCTCCCCCATTATTATGGTGCTTTGTACATTTCCTTATGCCATTTTCCACATAGACATAATATACAAAGCAACTTAGCTCATGACCATCATTGTTGTATCCAACCTGATAGCACCAACAATGATGACAGTAGCAACTGAATTCAGATGCTTTGCTGAATAAAAAAGGTTTCTCCTCAACCTGTATTGCATCATCAAGGCTATTTCCATGCTCCATTGATGAAGGTGAACTCCTACAGGGAATAGGCAGGCATACACCCACCCTTCAGGAATAATTTTATAGTAGTTTACAAGAAGGAAGAGAGCTGTTAGGAAAAGTCCGTGTTCACCTCTGGGCAATGGAGGAGTAGATGTGATCTCTTTCCTCAAGTCTGTCTCCAAGCCCCATGCATCCTATTTTGTTAGTTACTGCAATCAAGATAATTTTTTATATAAAATGTCTGCTTATGGAATATGTGAAAATATGAAAATTAATTTTTCCTGCATTTTAATGCAAACCAGCCTGAGCTGTCTACATATGAAACACATCAAATTAGAATCAGATTGGTTTTTCTAGCAATGTTTCTGCCAGCCTGATTTGAACTTCCCAAAATAATTCATAAACCAGAAAGCAATTATCTTTTATTTTTTTACTTAACTGAATTTCTCAACATGGGAGCTCTGATTAAAAGGTATATAGAAATATATATGCCAAAAGAAATGCTCATAAAAGTGTACATTCATGATGCACAATAAAAATGCCATCCTTTCATGACTATTTCCCATTGATGTATAAACCCTGGACTACATACAAATCACACAATATGCCCCTTCACTGCCTTTCTTGGCAAGGTGGCATAAAACTGGAAGTACTGGTAGTCCTTTATACTGGCACATAGCTTATGGGAGTGATGTACACATTTCTTTCTCTTCTTTTTAATATATATGTCAGCACTTTTGTACCTTTTGACTTCAGCGTGAATTATTAAGTTGGATTAAGTGAGCTCCAGAGACTTGAACAGCTATATTGCTAAAAACCAGACCTGTTAAAATGTCTGTGTTTTGACAGTTAGGTGGGAAAGAATTCCGTTCTTAGTACTGGTAGTTGCTATTTTTAATGATAAAATCCTTTTGGCTATATTAGTATTGAGGAAGCAGTATATTACCTTTCTAAAGGTTGTTTTGAAAGATCGTGGAACTGGGAGCTTCAGATGGAATTGAATAGTTAAGAGAATGGCTTTATCAGGATTGTATTTCTGGATATGGCAAAACATACAAACTATTTTCAAGTGGGTTGTTGCATAGAATGGAACTCTTTGCAGGGGGGAGTGGATTGCTTACTGTTATCAATTTCATTTGTAACTATAATGCTAAGAAGGAACCATCTTACTGCGACAAATACTACCATCATTCATTACTTTCTATCAGCGCCTCACCCTATGGAGGAACCAGCACTGCCCATCCACATTGAGGAGGGGACAGACGTTCCAACTGGTGAGTGCAGCTAAGGTGGGATGCTTGCAAAATTGGTTGTGGGGGAAGGCATGGTGGTACATGGAGCTTGGTGCTGCATTTGTGTTTATCCACAGATCTTATTAATGTCGTCCAAAAACATTTCTCTTCCTTATGTGTACTATGTTGGCAATGCCATTTCTGTTGATCAGTAGAAAAGTTGTGCCATGTCTGGACGGAGTTGTCCAATGCATCAGATCAAAGCTTGGAAATGTTTAGGAGTGGATGGTCTATAGCTATCAGATTACCCCAGCTAGAATGATGTTACTTGCTTTAGGATTCTTGGTCTTGAAGGCCCAAAGCAATGACTTTTCCAGGCTCTGATCCACAGTTGCTAGCTCTCATAATTTTATTGCCAGTCTAATGAACATAGGCATTCTTCTGGCTATTTGGGGTTACAAAGAATGGGCACAATCCAGAGAACTGTAGGCATGTTGGTCCATGAAGCTGAATACAATTTAGGAGTACCTAATTTTTTCTGGAAACACACACAATATTTTGAAAATATTTCTACAGAGTCCTAGGGCACACCTGCACTGGCCATGTAATGCGAAGTGCTTCCGAATCAATTCTGTGGTGGCTAAAGTACACATTTATTTATTTATTTATTTACAGCATTTATATTCCGCCCTTCTCACCCCGAAGGGGACTCAGGGCGGATCACATTACACATATAGGCAAACATTCACTGCCTTTTTAACATAGAACAAAGACAAGACAAACATAGGCTCCGAGCGGGCCTCGAACTCATGACCTCCTGGTCAGAGTGATTCATTGCAGCGATTCATTGCAGCGATTCATTGCAGCTGCTCTCCAGCCTGCACTCTCCAGCCTGCGCCACATGGTGATGATCTGGAGCAACGAGGGTCATGACCATCTTAATGTGGTTAATTAACCAAAGTTTCAGGCTGCTCAGATTTCTGCCTCAGGATTCAGAGCAACCCATTCCTTTTGGTCCATACAAACTATTTACATAAGCACCCCATTTTCCCTGGGCAGTGGCAGGCTGGCCCTTACAGTCACATTTTACTTGTCACAACAATCTCCAGGTGTGACATGGGTCCAGTTAGTTGTAAAAAGCAGTGAAGTTGGCAGGATGACCGGGGAAGGGAGGAGGGAGAGGAGAGATGAATCCTATCTCCCTTCCCCCTCATTGCCCCAGTTGATGTCACGGCAGGCAGTGAACTACCAGTCAGACCCATGTTGTGCCCCGAGACCGCTGTAACAAGGTGAATTGAAGAGGACAGTAAGGATGGGTTTGGCACCACTAGGAAGTTTGGATTCCCTCTCACCTCCACAACGGCTGGGTGTTTGTGTATGTGGCTGTGTAAAGTATCCCATGGCTGATATGGCCACAGTTTCTTTTAAGTATAAACCAACCACCATCTTCTCTTATTCCTTTCTGATTGTCATAGTCTCACATAGTTGTGGGGAAAAGTGAGTAAGACAGCCACCTAATTGCATGGGGATATTTTCTAATTCCTGCTAGGGTGACATAGATATCTCCTGAAATGAGAAAAATGTAAACAAAAGATGCCCCTAAAATAGACAGTTTCCATTTGGAATCACTGTTATTTTACCTGGAAAATTTATTTCCTTGTGATTTACCCAATGTAAATTCCAGCCAAGGTTCTGGTGACATGTGCTTCAGATCAATTGGAAGCTCATTCCCTGTGGCAAGCTTTTCTTTGGTTCAAATATGTGTGAAAATCAGAAATCTTCTGGATGGACAATCACATCAATATTTACTTGCCTGCAGTTACAAGTTTTGAATATATTTATTTTGTATTGCACTGTTAGTGGCTGAAATTCTGTCGGTTAGTCCCAACGCCAAAGTACACCCATTCAATTTGTTGACTGGTGAGTCAACATGTAGGTGAATCCAACATATTCAATTTTAGTCAAGACTAACCATATGATTTGGGCTCTTGTTGAGTTTCTTCAAACAGGAGTGCATAGCTGTTCTTTTAGACTAAAACAGAATGCTTCAGAATAGCTTTAACACAGTTTAATTCCACTAGCAAACCTACTTTCCAAAGTTATAATTATGTAGATGTTAAACAATAGCATTCTTTTCTAAATTCAACACAGTCGTTGAGTATTTAATATACTTGAACCTACAACTGACCTTGACATTTGCCTGATTTCTTTGTGCTGTGGGTTGTGGTGCAGCAAGAGGAAAGAAACAAATACCTTTAATCAATCAGCTGATCACTTGATTCTTTGCTTATTTTCAGGAAACCTGTAATTGTGAATTTAGTCTAAAAGTAGAAAGCTGAAATGAGCATATCAAAATAAACTGCAGAGAGAGGTGCAACTGGCATAAGACTAAATATCATTAGAAATGTGATAAAAATATGAGAGCCAGCAAAATGTATGGTTATGTATAAATCAGCAGAATTTCTTTGAAAGTTATCTTGGAATACAATGCCAGATTCATATCAGTATCATATAGTGCATAGTCAACTTAATAATAGAATAAGAATTTTTCATTCTTGTTTTCCACCTTTAAAAGTATTTTTCACTTTAAAAAAATTGTAATTTTAAAGAATGTCGTTTTAGTGCACAATATGCCTTTCTATTCCCTTTAAATATCTGAAATATTTATCTCTCCAGTCCCTATTTTATATCACTTAACCTGACACTTTTCATCTGACACTATTTGTAATTTAGTTCTTTTGTGAACTCTATAGAATAATTTCTTGTTATTTCATTCAGTAAGAACTTACATTGTTTTAAAACTAGGCTGAGAACTTCACTGAAGTCAGATGAGGGGTAGCATAATTATGAGTTGTTAAAATTCTAAATTTTGATTGATGCTATCCTTGACTTTCTTAAAAACAAGCAAATGCACCAAATCTGCTCCTCCTATCTCATCCTATTCCCTTTGCTTTGCCTTTATTTGTGCATTGTAAATGATTTGTAACAAAATATACATTTAACATAGTTGTAGTTTAATATTCATTCTAGTGATTTTTAAAGATCTTGCAATATCTTATATAGTACGAATTGCTATAGCTCTTTTTTCTTTGCAAACATTTTCCACTTGATTTCATTTTGTTTTGTAGCAGAAAGCAAAAAAACAAACAAATGAACCAGGAATTCAAAATGCAAATTGTATATACTAAACATTGTGAAAACATAGTTGTTGATGTCTCAAATTTAATTGTATGGTTCTGCATGCTTCTGAAGTGTGAAATGCCTGCGTGCAATTAACACAAACTAATGTTAAATGACAGTATAAGGACAATTATCTGAAATTATCTAGCATTTATAAAAATATGAAAAATTGGAACCAACTTACCTTCCATACTTTTTTTCATCCTTCCTTTTGCCCTGATAAACTTATTTGTTGAGCGTGATATACAGAATTAAGTTGTATGTTTGGTTTTATTAGAGAAGTAAAATGCTTATTTTAAGCATCTACTTGATTTTTCTGCTTTTTTTTTTTCCATGTC
Source organism: Anolis carolinensis (assembly GCF_035594765.1). Taxonomy (NCBI): domain Eukaryota; kingdom Metazoa; phylum Chordata; class Lepidosauria; order Squamata; family Anolidae; genus Anolis; species Anolis carolinensis. The sequence continues at coordinate 60,509,819 of NC_085842.1, read as the reverse complement.
AGGAGCGACTTGAGAAACTGCAAGTCGCTTCTGGAGTGAGAGAATTGGCCGTCTGCAAGGATGTTGCCCAGGGGACGCCTGGATGTTTTGATGTTTTTACCATCCTTGTGGGAGGCTTCTCTCATGTCCCCGCATGGAGCTGGAGCTGATAGAGGGAGCTCATCCGCGCTCTCCCCGGGTGGGATTCGAACCTGGCAGCTTGCAGATCAGCAGCCCAACCTTCAAGTCACAAGGCTTAAACCCACTACTCCTCCGGGGGCTTGTTAGCAAACACATTAAAGCATTATTCAAATCCATCATATCTACCCCCCTCTCATCTGAGTGTCAAAGGTTTGTTGGTGATGCCGTACAGAAAAAAAATCTGATTTAAAATTAACCTACACACACACAGTCTTCAGGAAGGAGAATATGACTTATATTAGACACCGGGAGAGCTTCCTCTTTATATCATTCAAGAAAGCTGGATCAAGGTGACCTAAAGTCATTGCTGCTGAATGACTGGCCTTTGGTGATTGATGCATTTGGAATTTCTAGGCAGTTCAGATGCAGGAATTTTCCATTAGATCCACAGGCCTGTTAAAACGTGTTATTATTACCAATGTATTTTAATTGTAAAAAGAAGGAATATTTCCCAGCCGAATACATGCAGTGATATTATGTACAGATAAATATAAACTCATATAGCCTTTCCCTCTCCAATTCTGCATTGCAGCTGTCCTTCCTTTCCAGGGGTACTGTCAACTCTTTCCCTGACCCTTGCATGTAGCTGCCTTGCTACTCATCCTCTGTATGCTCTGGTATTAATAGTACTTTCCCTACTTTGTCAGGCTTTCTCTTTACCAACAATAAAAAGATTAAGGTATGCTGTTAAGAGCTTTTGACTGAAGGAAGGAACTTGTGATGGAGTTCAGTGGCCACAAGAGGAAAGAGGGCATACCTGCAGAAAGTTATTGTCTTGGGCTACAATTTACAGAATATTCCAGCCATGGACAATAGCGGCTGTGGGACTGTGGATGTCATAGTCTAAAAGAGTACTAACTTCCATACTCTAAATGAGGGCTAGGAGTTATTTTTTCATTTGTTCCTGTTGGATCAGTGTGATCTGTGTCTTGGAACTCTAGACTGAGCAGATCTGTGGCACAGATGGATAATTGGTTAAGTATCATGGTGTTTTTCTATGAAGATTCTGCAAATCCTGAATATTTGAAAAAAGAAGAAAACCCACTGAGTTCTTTCTTAGGGCACATCTATGTTGACTATTTAATGCAGCTTCAAGGTGAAGTCAAACTGCAGTGGCAAAAGAATACACACTGCCAAAGCAAGCTGCAGCACAAATGAAAGTGTTTAAAGCATATCAAGCAAAGTCAGAAGAAAGTCCCTTTTCCTTAGTGTGAATCAGGAAGACCCGAATATAAACCACATTGCATGGCAAAATTAGTTCTGCAGAATGCAAAGCACATTGTAAACACCCGCCCTTACCATTTGGAACAAGGGGCTACCAAAAAACACCCCAAGGACATAGCTGGGTAGCAGGGACCTAACTGACTCCCTGGTACAGGTAATTGATTATCTGTACTGCTCATTTTCAGCTTCCTCTTTTCTCTCTGTGTCTCTTATGCTTCCAGAGCGCTGGTGTGCATCTCTACTGAAAATGGGGAAAAACACTGCACATTCTGGCCTGGTCAGAGACCCCCTTCCATGGTTAATGTAATCATCCATTTGGGTCAAACCTGTTCCAGACATGTCAGCCTAATCACCTGCATAAACCAGTTCCAACTGGTTCTAAACTGACCTAAGTTGTCAGTGTATATGTGCCCTTAGTAGTACATTGCCTGATATTTATAACACCATGAGAGGATAGGTGCACACACTCTCACAGCAATATTTTCCAACAACAGTTCAATAACTAGGAGTTCTAAAACTGGCTAATTTAAGTTAGCCATAATTTTTATTTATTTATTTATTTATTTTTCAAACTTATATGCCGCCACTCCCCTAGGGCTCGGGGCGGCTTACAAGAACCGGCTAAAATCAACAATTTAAAAACATCTTTAAAAACATCTTTAAAAACATCTTTAAAAACATCTTTAAAAACATTAAAAATAATGAAGCTGTTGCTGTTAGGGATGGGAGCCAAATGATGAGACGTGCTGAGATAAGAGAGGGAATGTCTTCAAACAAAGTCACTGCCAGTCACATGCCATCCCAAAGGTCAACATATGAATACTGCTGATTTAAAACTATATAGAGCTGGGACAGGAATATCGCTGGTACAACTTACATTTTCGTAAAACTACAAAGAAGAATATAGACATTTAGATCATGGGTTTTAGAGAGCAAAGAACTGTCTTCCACTATGGACGATTCCATCTACCTTTTTGATAGTTGTCATTTAATGAGTGAGGAAGGAAGAATACAAAGGCTGGACTAGCCACTGAACCAAGCTGTTTTATGTCTTTTTAAGAACATAAATAGAAGACTTATATTTGTAACATTTTGACATGACCATTGCAAATTTTATACCAATCTATCTGTGTACTCTTTTGTAATTTTTTTTCGTGGGAGGGTGCTGCATGGCTTTCTAGGTAGTGTTTATATGGCTACCTTAGCTGTATTTTAGTGCATTGTATCTGTGATACAATACAATATTTTCCAGTGTAGTTGTACTCTGATGTTTCCCAGGAATTATTGATGTCAGTGAAGTCCACTATATGGTTGTTATAAATGCCCTGAATTGTCCTTCTGCTTCTACTCATTGTGTAAGCAAATCTGGGGTTATTTTTCATGGTTTCAGCCCATCAGTGAGTAACATGTATCTGTAGGCAATGGGGTTCATAAATGATTTTGAGAGGACCAAGAACTGTTTGAGATTTACATCAAGAGTATAAATCATGTGGACATCCAGATGTTGCTGGACTGTTAACCTCATCATTCCTTATCATTTGCTAGTTGGCTAGGGTTGCTCATTTGTATAGTCAGGAGGGTTGCCTGAAAATCTACCCTTATTTTATTTGTTAAACTGCTTTGTCTAGATTGGAGTAATATGAGCACAAAATAGCATTTGCTCATATTGTGTTTCCAGTTTATTGTATGAATTACATTTTTCATGTGCATTTTTTAAAAGGCTGACCATTTTTGTTGCACAGTAGAATCACATTTTGCAATTTGCATCTGGTGTGATGACGTAGTCAAATCAGCAGTGCAGCAAGGGAAAACTGCAGGAAGCTGGTGATCCTTTCTGGATTATTGTCAATCATTAGGCTTTTAGTTAGCTCACCCGCCAGGGGTGTTAATTGAGATCAGAAGTCGGTTTGTTGTGAATAAAAACAACCTTTAACTGGGCCATTTCTCAATTTCCAATGCACACAGTGATATATAACAGCTTCCTGTCATCTATAATCATTGCCTTCCCGGCCTGTTAGGGAACAGTGCAGATCTTGCTGCCTAAATAAAATGGACCAAAAATTATTTTGGTGTGTGTTTGTGGAAGGGCAGGTCCAACCCTCAAGGTCTGGAGGGGGGGGGGAGAAAGATTATGTGGTCCCCTAGATTTTCACAGTTGCCCACTCCTGATTTATATAAATAATAATACAGTTCTATATGGGAGTACTATATTACTATTCACTTTTGGTACTTCTTCATCTAAAGCTGGCATTTGCATGCATACAAAAACCTGGGAAACTATGGTGACATAGTTTGTTCCCTAGGAGTGATCAAATTAACCTTCATATTATAATGTGATCCAGTCACTTTACAGTAGCACATGGTGAAAAATAAATCTGAAGGCAAAAATAAAGCAGAAGGCAATATAACATTGAATGTGGCAGTCATGTAAGAAAGGGCTTTGAAAAAAGCAAGAATAAAAGCCAGAAGAACACTTTCAAAGGTGTTTATTTATTATACAGTAGAAAAGAAAATTGAAATGTATTGACTTGTACAGACTTTTAAACTTTTTAAAATTTTAAGATTAAAGATGTGGGTCCAAACAGTTGCATGTTTTAAGCCAGTGCTTTTTATTCACATTGTGGGTCCAAGTGCTGGTGCTGGTCTACAAGTTGTCTCCTGCTGGTGCATGTCAACCTTCATGGAAAAAAACAAGTGTAGCCAATAGAGACAAGTCACTCTGGCACATTAAGACATATAAATTGCCACACTTGGCCCCCTCAACGCATCAGATATGTTTTTTAATTTCACTACCCCTCAACATTGTCAGTAGAAGTCTGTGATCTCATCTGAAAATACTCCTTAATTATTCGAGCGAGTCTCTGACTCATTTCTTCAGTGTTGCCATTTTGAGAGATCGAAAGATTTTGTGCTTCGTATTTTAACTCAGTTTAGTTCAGCATTAGGTCTAAACAGGATGAAATGTTTTTTCCCTTAACTATTACTTTCAGAATCAGACCGTGTAAACTTGGTTTATGATGTTGGTTTATTTAAAAAATAGTTAAAGATTAACCACAGTTTCAGATTTAGCATACCACTACACTCTGGTTTAATGAAAATGAAAGCAAATGTTTCCATTCCAACTGAAGCCATGTTGAAATTAGAAAAGGAGAGCAGGAAACAAACGAGAAGCATCCTTGCACCACTTTATAGTGTTTCATAGATATAGATAAAAATTAATGTTGGTTGTGTTTGTCTTCAGTTGTTGATGAGTCTTCCAAAGTCAAGTCTCAAGTTCTTATTTAATTTCAGTTCAGTACTTCAGTTCTGTTCTCAGTCTCAGTAGCAATCCAAACAACTTGATGATTTAATATAATCCTGGTAGCTAGGGCAAAATGAGATTTAGTTATTTACAATAGTATTAATGGTGAAGTGGGTTAAACCGCTGAGCTGCTGAACTTGCTGACTGAAAGGTTGGCAGTTCAAATCTGGGGAGTGGGGTGAGCTCCCGCTGTTAGCCCCAGCAGTTTGAAAACATGCAAATGTGAGTGCATCAGTAGGTACCGCTCTGGCTGGAAGGCAATGGTGCTCCATGCAGTAATGCCAGCCACATGACCTAGGAGGTGTCTACAGACAACACTGGCTCTTCAGCTTAGAAATGGAGATGAGCATCAACCCCCAGAGTCGGACACAACTAAACGTCAGGGGAAAACCTTCACCTTTACCTTTACAATAGTAAACCAGTTGGATATTGAAATTATTTGTGGAATGGAAGACTGTTTAATGATAATGGGGAATTTATTGAGTAGAAGGAATCTGTGACATTTCATGTGGAGGTGGACATGGCTTTTCCATGCATGGGACTCACTTTCTTTCAGCCTAGTGCTAATTAGCTCAATAGCAGATCAAGACTCACTTTAATTAAATGTCAGCAGAATTTACCATTTTAACTGAACATTTTGTGCACATGGCTGACAATTTAGTGAGACACTCCTGTTTAGTGAATGGCTTGATTAGAGTCTGGAAATAATGGCAGTGTTTTACAACTTAGAATGTGTGTTTGAGGAGACAAAGAGGAGCAAAGAAATTTCATACTGATTATGCAGTAGTTCCTCTGTATAATATCAGTAGAGATCCTGGGCAGCTGCTCTAGAACTTATTTAGACTCCCACCACTTAAAAAAACAAAAACAAAAAAGGGAGGGGGCAGTGGAAAACAAGCAAAAGACTTTGGCTTTAATTCTTTCTTCTCATTTTTTTGGAACATACTTTCCTTTTGTTTCTTCTATAAATGGTAGCTTTGGCTCCTAGTTAAAAATAGTTTGATTGTTGGGGGTCAAGCCTTTTTCTTAAAAAGAAAGCAGACATGTGTCTTCAAGACTGGCATGTTCTTCAGAAGTCAAGCTAATTATTTTATTCTCTGTGAATGTAAGTTATTTTTGACTGTAGAACTTCTGTCTTTTGGATACTTTGTTCCCTGTTAGCTGATATTAAAATAGCTCTAGCTCTGATATGCAGAATACCTTCCAAATATATATTGGGCCGTTGATTGAAATCTCTTGTAGTTTCACTCAAAAGAACAAGAAAGCAGGAAATTAAACACAAATACTATTAATCCTCAGGACAATGCATTTCACTAGACAAACACGGTCTCCTTGGAATTTCCCTCAATACCGCATTGCCTCAGACCACCTCCTTTTCATCTTCTTTGGCATTTCCTGTAATTGGGAACAACTCTGGGTGGGTGATAAAGTATGAGATCTGAGAGCAATAAAATGTAGTATTTTAAGGATCTTTTTATGTCATAAACAAGAATTATAGTCCTCTTCAGCATAAATGTTACAGAGGCTATTTGTACTAGGAACTACAAAACACTGATACATATAGCAAGGTTCCCTGAACTCGGCACATTAAAGCAGAAATTGCTTTTATTCTGAGGACTAACTTTAGTTATAAAAAACCACAACTAGCTCAAATTAATTACCTTTGTTGTAAGCCCTCCCAATGCTTAGTTTTGGCATCCTTCAAACCATTTGGTGCTTGATGAAACTTGCTCTCTTTTCTAAAAGGAACAAAAACACCAAGATAATATGAAATTGGTTCTACTTTTCATCAAGGTCATGCTGACCTTTTTAATTTAACTAGGATTCTTACATTAGGTTTTACTATGGCAATGCCACCATGAGGTTACTTAAAAAAAAACTGACTTTCCCTGGGAACTGGCTCAGTATCAGGAAGTACCCAGGCAATTTCTGCAAGCAGTCGTTATATATGATTGCTTGTACATATTTCTTAGGAAAGATTTTCCCCACCCGAAGTCCATTGCCTGTCCCAACAGACTGAAACGAGTTGAAGGAGCTCTCTCACTCATATATGCATGGGCCTTTGGAGGATGCAGAAGAGACCCTTTGTAAAGTATCATACTCCGCAGAGAAACCGCAGAGAAAGCTTAACTGTGACTTAGCACATGACACACTCATTCCCGTACTGTTATGCATGCAGCATAGCACATCATCAGCACAGTGCCCACCTAGACTACATAGTCATGGCATGCTTTATATGGAACATGTTGATAGTATGACTTGTGGTTATTCCCTTTTATGGTCAAAACCATGATTTATTCCATACCATTTCAACTTTCTTTTGTTGAAAAGGTAAATATAAAAATCTAGCTGTGCTGATATTTGAAGGCAGTTTTTCATGAGGAGGTCCAAGTTTGTTGTTCTCCATCTACATTGCTGCTGTAGTTATAATTAACAGTATGTAATATGTATAGGATAAGAGTCATTGTATGTTGTGCCAGCCTGCCCTTTCTATTTATAGCATATTAAACTCAACCTTTTAAGACACATCTGTTGAAGTTGTTGCTGTATCTGGCATTCATTATGCTTATTGCATACTTTGTATTCAGATAGCATTCAGAAAAGTTTGTTTAAAATGTCCCAATCCCATTTTTTTCTGGATGTGAAAGGCTACCATTTAGACCTTAAGTTTAAAGTATATTCAGCAGTATTTTTAACACAGTTTTACAAACAGTTTTTCAGACCAAGACAGTGAAATGCTATGGGAAGTTCAACATTAATTTCCTCCAGATCTGGCCTGGCTAACCTCTATGGTTTATGGAAAGGTTTTCATCTGCATGGGTACACTGATACATATCTCTCTCCGAATCATGTTCTACTTGCACATTTCCTGCTGCTTTAATGTCAACCCTAGTTTCAGGTCATTGCTGTTTAAACTAAATCTGTTTACAGATCAGAAAGCAGCAAATGGATTCCAGGCTTCCAGCGTCATAATAACAAGTACTTTTTTAAAAAGCAAAACAAACAGAAACTGAACATAAAATGGCTGAAGTATGTAATAAAAGTCCCACTGTGCTTAAACCTAGTGAAAAAGGAGAAAACTTTTACTGACAAAATACAGTTAAGGAAAGATTGTTCATTCTTTGTTTTAAGCACAATATTAATTTCTTTTACCATTATGTTTAGGCTTCAGTGTTTGTATTAGCTGAACCACTTTTTATCATTGCTCTGTTTTAAAGATGGATTTTAAATTATTGTCCTGCGTAGTCTTCTGCCACATGTTCTGAAACTGTGTGAAGATCCCCACATGGATCATTGTGTAAGCCTAAAAAATAATGACACATCTAAGCTACTTTGAAAGGCAGGATATAAATCCAATCCAATCAGTTGTATATAACCTGTATGTACAATTTAGTGCAGAATCTCTCTGTACTTGGAGAAAATTACTATGCCTAACATAAAAGGGAAGAATAGATTAATTGCTTTGTCTTGAGATATTCAAGAGCACAGCATTGAAGCAGGGATCAATTTATGCAACCTTGAGTATCTACCCTCAGCAATGTATAGGCATTTACTTCTTTACCACAATGCAAATGGTGTACTGCCCATACTACATTTTGTAGATCTGGGTCCAGTGAGACATGAAAAGGTCTCTGGATAAAACCCTCTTCATTTTTATCTTGCCCTTTTATCTTACATTTCCTCCTTCTCTCTCTCTCTCTCTCTCTCTCTCTCTCTCTCTCTCTCTATATATATATATATATATATATATATAAATATATGGATTGACTTTTTATAAAACACACACACACACACACACATATATATATATATATATATGGTTTTTATAAAAAGTCAATCCATATTTTATTACCAGTTTTGTACATAGCATGTTCAAATGAGAATAGTTCTTGTAAGCTACATTTGTTTTGGTTTGTGCAAGGTGAGTTCTGTCACTGGCTATTTCATTAACTATTATCTTTGTCTATGTATTTTGAAACTGAAGTGATATGCTAAATTGGCAGTTGAATATGCCACCTGAGGCAGCTGAGGTAGGGATGTATATCCAGATGCAACTGAACAGAATGATTTTTTCATTCGATTTTTTTAAGCAAAATAAACTAACTGAAGGAAAGAAACATGCCTTTCTACTTCGGGTCTTTTTGCTCAGTGTTGGAAAAAATGTCATTTTTAATAAAAGCTTCATAATTCTTTTTGTAAAGAGAAAAAAACATGAAAAGATTCTGGGGGGCAAAGGAGGCTTAAAAGAGACATAGGGACAGGGAAATTGTGCACAAATAGTGCCCCAGTTTTCAACAGTGGTCACCTTCCATTTACATGGTGTGCTATGATGATGTTTAATTCTGGTCACAAAGCCCTAAAGGAATCTCCTAGATGCTTAAACAGGAATTAATCCAGTTGATAATCTGTTTGAACCACAGGAGGAAAGCACTTGAAAATTTTGGGATCCCATGTTGAAAATGTTCAGGGGCATAGACAGTATCTATTTCCTATCTTTGTTGCACCCTTTCCTTTGCAACATACAGCGCTTTCTTACTGACTCCTTTAAATCTCCTCGCTGCTTCTGCATCCCTCACTCCTGGTCTTTTTCCTTTCCAGCATCGTAGCCTACCTGCTCCCTCCCTATCCTCCACCTCCACCCTTCATTCACAGCAACTTTACCAAAGGAAGGTTAGGAATCAGCACAGTGAAGATGCCCAGTAAGAACTTGAGCCCAGTCCCTTTTTGACCCACAGACTATGTAACAGATGGGTGTGAAAAAGGATAGGGACCACTACATAGCAGTCACAGCAGATCAAGTGCTTAATATGGTTGAAAGCAACTTTCACTTCTCTTCTGTATAAGAAAGGGAAGAACATTAGACCTCTCATCGGTTTTAGTTCCTGATGTGCTGAAAAGAAACTCACCTCAAGCCATGAGGAGAGGCGGGTAAAAAATAAATTTTATTAAAAGAAAGCGCTACAGTACATAGTGATGTTGCATTACACTTGATTTTAATACTCATTAACATTCACCAAGCGCTAGTGAAATATAGCCAACACACCACATTTTCTTGGAGTCAGGAGCATCAGACCCCCGTAAAAGTAAAAAACTATAAATAAACAAATTGCTGTTTTTTTCACTTGAAAAAAACATCTCTCCAGGAATTTCTATGTCTTCCTGCATGACCCTATTAGATGTGTTGGGATGATTGTACTGCATTTTGTTCAGGAATCATATGGGCTTCCAGGTATTGTTGGATTGCAGCATCCGTAGCTAGACCTGCCTGTGGCAAAGGATGCTCGGTGTCAGATTTAGAATGCTACGTAATTCTTATTCCTGCATTAGAGCAGTGAGTAAGAAGTTATTGACTCCCTTCCAGTGTGTTGAGGAACTTGGAATGCTAAACATAAATTGTGAAAATGTCCTTTATGAGTGTTAAAGAGGCATTGGTGTATTTTCACCCACTTGTGACTCAGACATGACTGACTAACCTTATTAGCTACATCTTTCCTGCGCATGTATATTTCCATGCTCCCTTTAAAAAGCGAATAATTTAGAGAGAAAGGTAGTTTGGTAATGTGCAATTGCTTGTCAAGTTGGTTCCTAAGTAGCTTATCAAGCACCTCCTTTTATAAAATCCATCCTGTAATTATATTTCTTTCTAGAAAACAAAAACATGGCAACAAAGGAGAAACTCCAGTGTTTGAAAGATTTCCACAAAGACATTCTTAAACCTTCGCCCGGCAAGAGCCCTGGGACACGGCCTGAGGATGAGGCTGAAGGGAAGCCTCCACAACGTGAAAAGTGGGCCAGCAAGATTGACTTTCTCTTGTCTGTGGCTGGAGGATTTATTGGATTAGGCAATGTTTGGCGATTTCCGTATCTCTGCTATAAAAATGGCGGAGGTGAGTACTGCAATCATGATTTTTATGTACATGACAGGAATTAGGGATAATTTTGGGTAGGATGCATGGGAAGCTAGAATTGTTCTGAAAATTGATAAGATTAAAAATTTAAATCAATTTTTCTTATAATTCTGTAGATACTTATATGAGGGGCCCATATAATTGCTTTTGTGTAGGCATATATAGGGTTGTACGGTTAAAAAGTTATTGAACTCATAGGTAAATGGAATCCAGTGATTTGCTTTTATATATATAAAAGGAGTGATTATAGCTTATTTTTCATCAATGACAAGTTGTCTCATCTTCTCTGAGTTTTATCCTCTAAAATAGTGAAAATAAATGTGATGATTATGATTGCTATTTTTATATGTCATGCATTATTTTTAAATTATCAGTCAATAACTTATTATACAACACCGGGGAATTACTTAGCTGAAAACATTTATAATGACTAATATTAGTAAGAATCTGATCTTTCAGCATCGTAAGGAAGTCTTATATTGCAAATTTGTATCTTATTCTGAACACAAGGTGGCATTTATATAACATTTCTAAAATTCTTTAATGCAGTGGTTCTAACTTGTGGGCCTCCAGGTGTTTTGGGCTTCAGTTTCCAGAATTCCTGGCTATTTGACAAGCTGGTTAGTGCTTCTGGGAGTTGGAGGCCATAAGTTTGATGCCTCTGCTCTAATGTAATGGAATATTTATGGAAGAGCATAGGGGATATTTCTTAATAATATTATATACCAGTTACTGCGGCCGCTTTATATTTTGTTGAATAATGCAATCTTTCTGACTGTGTCTATGTTCTTCTCTTTACAGGTGCATTTCTCATACCTTATTTCATTTTTCTGTTTGGGGGAGGTCTTCCTGTATTTTTCCTGGAGGTTGCACTTGGACAATACACCTCTGAAGGAGGAATTACATGCTGGGAAAAGATCTGCCCTATTTTCACCGGTTGGTTATTTACTTGTTACTTTCTTGTTAGGCCCCAGTTATATGTCGAATTCTGGAGGCTATGTATTGGAAAAAATCCAAGCAATTAAATTAGAAACATATGATTTGAATTATTAGGGTAATTGAGGCAAGAAGATGAATTATTCTCAATTCTAGTGTGGTCCCTGGTGTGTTTCCCACTAGTATCTCCATCAAAGTAAAAGTGTAGCCTACACCAGAGGTTTCCAAACTTTGGTTCTTCAGATGTTTTGGACTTCAGCTCCCAGAAACCTTAGCCAGCTTTCCCAATAGCCAAGAATTCTGGGAGCTGAATTCTAAAACCCTTGAGGGACTAAAGTTTGGGAACTACTGTCTTCCATATCTCTGTATTGCTATTTTTGAAGGCCAATCATGACATAGACTTTAAAATTTAGTGACCAAAATATTTTAAAACAAGAATCTTAAAAGTCTAAAACACAGGATTTGATAATCTCACTCCTCCTTGCTGTAATAGGGTGAGAGTCAGGCTCTGGTAAGTGAGGTGAATATAAATATGGAATATCAAGAAAAGGCAAAGTATCTGTGTCTTCAGCTGTTTTTACTATCTCCGAGCTGGAAAGAGAAGGTAAAAGCCTTATTTTTATGCTTGAGGGTATCCATTAGTACAAAACCAGGGTAAACTAACTCTTCTCTGCCCTAAAAGGGGTATGCAAAATATTTCAGCACCTGCTGGGCAGAATGGAGCTCTGAATGGTTGGCAGAGGATTGCTTCTTCTTTCTCTAGCTCCAAGCATAGAGCCTGATCTCATTCTGCATTTGAGGAGCAGCATAAAGTCAGTGATTCCCAGGAAAGGGGTGTAAAAGAGGAATCCAGATAGCAACTCATAACAGTTTAGTCAATAAAGCAAACAACATTTGTCAAATTCTGTTGTATTTGCTAATACATGTTTGTGTGTGCTTATACACACATGAACACATTGGATATTTCATAAATATTGATATGCATACAGTATTATATATTTACATAGCCACAGAGAAAGAGAAAGAGTGTTAGCACTAGAAGGTAGAAGACCCTGGCAGCATTTAAGCATATCCTGTTCCTTTGAATCTAAACACAAGGAGCCCCCTAGATTATGTCCTGTTACATTTGCTAATCATTGATGAATATGAAGTTTCGCAAAGGTCCTGGCTAGGTATTTATATCAGGAAAATATGGAATGACAGATATGGTCCAAGATAGCTCAATGGTTATTAAGAAGCTGGTACATTCACAGGTCATTAAGTTGTTCCAGGATAGTTTGGTGTTTCATAAGTGGATTGCCAGATTAGACCAGTTTTTTGTCTCCTACAAGACTTACTTGGAAGCAAGCCCCCTTCAAATCAGTAGGAATTTTTGTCAAGTAAACAAGGGAAGGATTGGAGTGGCTGCTAAAACCTTGTGCCAACATGCACTTCATTAGCTGCTTGCGTGCCATTTTGAGCAGTGGAGGACATGACCTTATCTGCCAGTGACCCTGTTTTTGAGAACCCAATAGAACTGTATTTTTTATCATGAAGCACTGATAACAGAGTTAAACATTTATCTTATTTTACAAATAACAGGCATGGAACCTTTGAAAAACAAGAGAGAATGAGGGAGCGAGAGTTATGTGTCTAATTTCAATTTTCTCTTTGTTAACTTCCGTTAGTAAACTTTTAATCTTCATGGCACTCCCAGCACATTTTGTCTTTTTACTGAGCACATAGTTTTTAATGGCCCTGCTGAAGCCACTACTGTTTGTCAAACCAAGGCTGCAAGTCCTACAAAGACTTAACAATTTGCCATCCTGCAGATACTTTAGTGGAAATAACTGCTACTAAATTATATTCTTACATTTGATCTTATGAATACAATATACAGTATAATTCCGGTTATCCGACATAAAGGGGCGGGCCCAATGTCAGATAACCAAAACTGATGGATAATAGTGAGGCCCTATTATCCAAACCAGGGGTTTGGCAAGGAGGGAAGTGACTTTTGCCCACCACGCATGGAGGAGCCCCTCCAGGGGGTGCAGAGGGGAAGGCCAAACTAGAGAGGCACCCTTTGCGCAACTTTTAAAACTGAGGCCGCGGGAAGGTGCCTCGAGGGAGGCAGGCTCTGAAGGAAGTTCTAATGGAAGATTTCTTTTCCCTGCTCCTTGCTTGATCACCTTTGAGGAGCTTGAAGGCTCCCACCAGCCGCTCTGAGGTAGTGGATGGCAGTTTTTAAAGTTGCACAAAGGGCACCTCTTTAGTTTAGCCTTCCCCTTTGCACTCCCTGGAGGGGCTCCTCCATGCTCCTCCATGCATGGTGGGCAAAAGTCACTTCCCTCCTTGCCAAGCCCCGGTGTGTTGGATAAGTGGAAATTGGATAACCAGAACTCTACTGTATATGTATATAGTATTTTTATAAGGCTGCAATCAGATACCCACTTGCTTGGGTGTAAACTGCTTTGGATTCAGTGAGGCTTGCTTTTACCTAAAAATAAGTCACAAAGAAGAGGGCACAGGTTTTTTTCTTTTCTGCCCAGAGGGTAAGTTGAGGCTTAATGGTGTTAGGTTATAGGAGGATAGATTTCAATTGAACAATAAAAGGGATTCCTCTTAATAACGGCAATTAAACAATGGAACCAATTATCTAGAGAAGTCATGTAGTTTCTTTCTCTGGACATCTTCAAGAATAAATACCTAGTGGTGATGCTCTAGCTCAGTGGTCCTCAACCTGTGGGTCCCCAGATGTTTTGGCCTTCAACACCCAGAAATCCTAACAGCTGGTAAACTGGCTGGGATTTCTGGGAGTTGTAGGCCAAAACACCTGGGGACCCACAGGTTAAGGACCACTGGTCTAGCAGGATTTTGTGCATTGAATGGCTAATTGAACTTGATGGCCTATGTTTGAGGCTCCTTCCAACTCTATGATTCTATGATATTCTATGTGTAGCATTGTGCTAAGGTTGCAGTTCTATCCATACTTTCTTGGGGGTAGGCCCCATTGAACTCAGTTGCATGCACATCTAGGTAAGGGTGTACACAGGATTGTGTTGTGTATTACTATCGGGCATAGGCAGCATAATCTAGTTTTAAAATGGATTCCCAACAACTCTGTGCATTATTTGCATAATTGTCATGCTAGATTAGTCCAAAGGTCCATAGTCCATTCTCCGTCTTATCTGCTGAGGTAATTAAGAGTGACCTTTGGCACTTTATAAGTGGGAGAAAACACTCTATCTTTCCTCTGTTTTGAAGCACAAGAGAGTGACTATCTTCAGCATACAAAGCAGGAAACAACAAGCTACTTTGATTACACCTTTGAACTTGAGTTCTCATGGGAATATTTTACTTTCCCTTCTGGACAGTGAAGTTATTCCTGTTCCATACCAACATTTCAAATTGCTTTCCATTGACTTCTGATTTTAAAAAAATGGTTTATCATGTGACACAAAAGGATTTTTCAGAAGGAATTTCAAAATGTGCAGCTTGCATGGAGGCAAGTGAGTCGTGTCCTCTTTTGCATATGATCATCCTTGTATATTCCCACATACTCCAAAAGAGCTCTAAATCTGAAGTGGAAGATAGAGTTTAGTCTTAATTGGTAGGGATGGGGGAAGTTTCGGGGTGGGATTAACTGGTTGTGAAAATGTAATAATTTAAAAAATCTGAGGCATGACACCTGTTTAAAACAAGATGCAGAATCTCTGGCTCTCCAGTCATTGCTATAAATCCCAGCCAACTTAGGCAATGCCCAGATATTATGGGAGGTACAATTCAGGAACATCAGGACAACCAGAGATTCCCTGCTTCTGCTGTAGATGTCTATGTTTTTAAATTAGCAAGATTACATCCCCATCTATAATATGTACACAGATAATCTTATTTATGTCTATTATTTCTTATGTTCTCTCTTTCCAACAGGAATTGGTTATGCTTCCATAGTGATTGTGTCCCTTCTGAATGTGTATTACATCGTCATCCTGGCTTGGGGACTGTACTATCTATTCCAGTCTTTTACAACTGTTCTGCCTTGGGCTTACTGCAACCAAGAGTGGAACACACCAAACTGTGTGGAAGACACTATCAGGAGGAACAAAACAGCCTTGCTGACACTGAATACCACTAATTTCACATCTCCTGTCACAGAGTTTTGGGAGTAAGCAAATTTAATTACAATTGTTCTTAAACTTTATTTCATTCTTTGGAACTCCATATTTTGTAAAAAATAATAATAATAACACACATCTAAAAAAAGAAATGTTGCTTGAAATTATGAGGGAAGATGTGACATACTACTTAAGGCCACAAAACTATCTTCCCCGCTACTTCCAGCAGAGAAAAATGTGCTCAGTTCCTCTCAAGGTACACAGCTGATATTTAGTTGCACTGGTGATGAGGTGTGAGCAGCATTGGGGCCAAGTGTTTAGACTCACCTCAGAGTAGCCTCTCTCTTGCCATTGATGTGATTAGCTCTCAGTTTCTCAAACTGCTCCTTCAGGTATTTTGAGCTTCAGTTCCCACAATTCCTGACAGCTGGTAAGCTGGCTGGGATTTCTGGGAGCTGAAGTCCAAAACACCTGGAGAAGCATAGTTTGAGAAACACTGGGTAAGCTTACCTGCAACTTCGGTAATAGGGTTCATTGTGTATCTGCATACATTACTAGTCTCACTCATTACTAGCCCCACTCATGAATGTAATATATAAATGTTGCAACTGTGATCGTACTGTAACTATATTCATATGAAATCTTCATGCACTGAATCTATGGGCAGGGCTGCATTTACTAGTCTACTCCCTGACAGGATATTAGCTTACCTCTGTGCATAGCTTTAAACCTGTCTTGAAGGTTATGCACATAGTAAAGGGCTTTTATAGTAAAAGGTAAAGGTTTCCCCTTGTCATTAAGTCTAGTTGTGTCTGACTCTGGGGGATGGTCATCATCTTTATTTCTAAGCCAATCAGCTGGCATTGTCCATAGATGCCTCCAAGGTCATGTGACCGGCATGACTGCATGGAGCACCTTTACCTTCCCACTGGGGCGATACCTATTGGTCTACTCAAATTTGCATGTTTTTGAACTGCTAGGTTGGCAGAAGTTGGGGCTAACAGTGGGAGCTCACCCCACTCCCCAGATTCAAACTTTCGGTCAGCAACTCAGCGGTCTAACCCATTGATAGTACAAATCAGTATTTTGTGTACAGTACCCTTTTGTAGAGTGTTCCATAAACTGAAAACAGGCTTAGTCTGCATGGAGCCTTTCCTTCTATCATGAATTGGCTTGTTTGATACACTTCAGCATCCTCTTCAGTCTTGAAATGATCTTGACTCATCACACATGTAAATTGATCACTACACAAAAATGCTACCTATGTTCTGGCATGTACTATACTTGGAAAGTGAATCATAGGAGCTGTGTTGAAATTTGTAACCCAAGAGCTCAAGTTGGATCCTTAGAGCAGATGCACCTTGGATTACTCATACGTCCTCATCCCTTGGTGCCTGGGCTAGTGAGAATATGAAAAGTTTACTACAAAATATATACTACATACTGTATATTACATTAGTTGTAGTTAGAGGCTCAGGTTTCAGGAAGAAAACCTGTAGACCACATGATATTTAGTTTCATTTGTAATGCCTGACAATATGGAAACTGTGGGGAAAATATTTGTTAACTTATTACACTAGAAGAACAACAAAGGATTTTGTATCTTAATGTTAATAGAAAACATTCGGTATCTGTATAACTTTGCTATATGTATTAACAGATCAAAGTAAACTATACACTGCTGAATGGTTAGTTAATAAGTTGGACAACTCATTTATCCTATGTGGGATGACACTATGGCACTTTTCAAATAAGTAAACTTTGTAAGATTTTAACTTACATCTACCTATTTCATGAATAGAAGAATTGATACAATGTTTGGATAGTGAAACTCGGGCGGGATGTATTCATTTAGCCTTATTAACAGTCACTGATAACTAAAGGCAGGGTAGCTTTTTTGAAACATTCACTTTCACATGCTAAGTGACATCCTTTTCATTGGCAATATAACTGATTATACATTAGAGGCTCTCATTACAGTTCATTTGTGTTAATGGCCTGGGTAATTCTCATGCTTGTTTGAGAAGCAGTCTTAGGGGATAAGTATATCTGGCTTTATTTCCAGAGATTTAGCTCTTGGGATTACATCACATGCTTTACTTCAGTTTCTCAGTTGTAAAGATTTGATTTCATAGTATATGACTGCAAACATAATACTGAGGGAGTAAGACGGCAGAGAACAATTACAAATAAACAAGAGCTTTGATTGTTCTTTGCCACCAAAAGCTTAAAAGTGCTTAGGAATCAGCAGACCGAGTTCATTCAAAATCCAGTGAAGCTCATCACATGCTTCAGGCATATAACTCTTAAGAAAAGCAGAATGAAATTTGTTTTAATAATATCTGCTTTGGGCTCATTTGGTCTTGGAAGGACACTATAAATTCAGTTTTAATATTTTGCTTTTTCTCTTTTCTTGAGTGAGATCCTTGTGAGTATATTTTTATTGCTACTCAGCTGTTCATCTTCAATGAAATGGAATACTTTTGAGAAGTTGCACAACTCTAGTTACTAAAATTGAAGATTGGACACATGTTGCTAAAATAGAAGCACTTCGATATTTCACTCTCCTCCATAAATATGAGTTGTTAATAAAATTAATGTTTAAACAGCCATATAACCCTTCACCTGCAATGCATAACTCACTTTGGATTATTCTTGGAGTAATTCTGTAACCTGCAGTGGGTCTCTCATCGCTCAGGCCCCATCTATGCTGCCTGGAATATCCAAATGATGTACCCTGGTTAATGCAGTTTAACCCAGGGTAAGTCTTTTACTCTGGTTTGACCCAGGTTTAAAAAAAAAACACGTGCAAAGATCTTCCAAGAAGATCCAAATCTTTGTGGGCACCATGGCAGTGAAGACTATCATCTGGGACCACAGTGCATGATCCTAGATGGTGTCCCCACAGCCATCCCATTCTCTCTGGGCCCAGGCAGCCTAAGAAGGTTGGATGGCAGGGCTGCCTGAGCCTCCCTGAACCCCGATTCCCCTCAAAAAATGACAGGGGGGAGGGGAGGCTTCCAACTCCAATGTTTCATCACATCCTCAGTGATCAAGGATGAGAACAGCCTGCTATGACTGTAAGGGTGATTGATTCCCTATGATTTTTGCAAGGAATTGGGGAGCAGGAAGGCTTGGGAGGCACTGCCCATGCCCAGCCCTGCTGAACCAATATTAACATGGCTGGGCTGTGTGGGTAGTTGTCTGTCCACCCCCCCCCCCCAAAAAAAAAAACAGCCTATGAGAATGGGGATGACATTCTGCTCTTAAATGGCATTTTCAGTGCTGGCTTGAGTCACATTATATGGCTGTGTGGAAGTGGCCTAAACTGCTATTACATTTTTTAATGAACTCTAAAACAATATTTGTATCCTTTTAAAGTCATTTCTGATATGTATTATTTTTAAAAACACAAAACCTTTTTAATGTTTTAATATAGGAAAGAATAACAGCAATTGTACATGTATAAAGATATGCTACAAATTGAATCATTCACATTTAGCTCATCTATTGACTTGGCAATGAAAACAACATTGTCTAAAGTTTAGGCAGAACTGAATGCTTTAGAAGACTGGTTCTTGAGGAATGACGTATTAACCAGTTTCATTGTTATCTTTGTCTTTTGCATTTCATTTTGCCCTTTTCAGGCGCAATGTGCTAAGTTTGTCTTCAGGAATTGATGAACCTGGTGTTGTCAAATGGGACCTGGCTCTTTGCCTCCTCCTTGTTTGGGTTGTTTGTTTCTTTTGCATCTGGAAAGGTGTGAAGTCCACTGGGAAAGTAAGTGTTCATTGCTTCTTTTATTGTGATTATGATTTTCTTAAATAGAATTACTTACCAGATTAAAGATTTTCAGTCCATTAATCCATAATTTTGCATCCAGTCTCTTAATGAGATACATCAATTACCAAAGGATGACAAAGTTTTACTGCAGAGCTGAAGTCGTGTTGAGTTATTTATAGCTCTATTAAACAGGATGTTAAGGAATTAACTTTGAATAGTTTTGCACCCACACAAAATCTTGAGTCTAAAATTGCAGTATTTTCTTAGCAAATCCCACTTTAATTTTTTTTTTTCAAAATATTCCTTGTTTATACAAATATGAGATAATGTAGCTAGGGGGTTCAAAAATTCTGAAATTTGGCTTCTGTGTTTTATTTATTTTTCCAACATCACAGTTGCTGAACTATGTGTCAAGCTGTGGTTTCCTTTCCTTTCCTTTTTTATTGCTGATCTACATTATTTCGTTATTTCGTTGTCCACATTTGTCAATGTACTGCCTGTGAGCCACATGTGGCCCTCAAAACATTTCAATTGGCCCAAAGAGGCAGCGTCTGATTGATTCCCTGCATCATGAGTTACAGTTGCAGCCACATCTTCTTGCCCTAGGAGGTCTGTTGTAAATATTAAAAGGAGCCTTGTCTAGAGTGCCCTTCGGGGAGCAGGAAGCACTGGAGATGTCAATAGAGGCTACAGGGATACCGTGAACTGCAGGAGCCATGCTCCCCCCATGGGTCTGGATGCCTCACTTAGCTGCTGGGGCAAACCACATTAAGTGAGCAGGGGGTTGGGCCACCACTGCCAGCCTCCTCCAAGAGGCAGACTTGGGTGCTAGAAGTTAATGAGATCCAGACAGAGAATGAAAACAGCCACTCTTGAAATAAGGAGAAAGGGGAGAAAACTGCCAAAGTGGGGGATGCTAAATAAAATAAAGATCTCCCACTCAAGGGAATGTATTGCTATAAATCTGGTGACACCTGGAAGGCTAACCATTTTAGTACAGTTCAAAGACATAAGGTACATCTACCTTATATAATTAATGCAGTTTGGCACCACTTTCACTGCCATGGTGCAGGGCAGTGTAATCCAGGGAGTTGTGGTTTGGTGAGACACTCAAAACCTATCTGTGGCCCAGAGTGATTTAGCCTATTTTAACTTTGTCCCTTACCTACCACAAAGTTGTGCAGATCTGTTGTAAATATTAAAAGAAGTCTTGACAGTTATCCCTCTGACCCTCATTTCATGATGGTTTTAAAAACTCCACAAAAGAGTTTACTTATAAGTAATCTTTGCAGAGCTTGGAAAAGTTACTTTTGGACTACTGCCTAAACATCCCTGGCAGTCCCCATCTAAGAGGACTTCTCCAGACTATGATGTTCTTTAACTTAAAGAAGCCACTTTCATATATCAGTATTAGTGCTGGCCTGACATGATCCTGACACATTGATGCCTGTTATTAACATAATACTTTGGATTTACTACAATTGACATTATTTATTGGTAATGATCAGGGAATCAAAGAATGAAAAAGTTTGGAAATTAAATTTGCTAACAGATAGGCAGCAGTCCTATATTCATTAATCTGGAAACAATTTTTGCTAACGCCTGAGTAGACTTACACACATCTGTTTTCTAAGAATGAGATAGAATCCAGTTGTGTTCTTGAGTTTTGAACTCTACCCTAAGTGGAAATGTCTTCCCTTCCATCTCCCATTGAGGTCCTTTATGTCAGCACAAACTATCCAGAGGATTTCCTATTTCCCTGAAACATTTGGGGCTCATGGAGGTTGCAATAAAAAAAGGAGATGGATCACCAGTTCTAGCAGAAGTAATGGGATCCTGCAGAGACATCCACTGGCCTCATGCCAGTTATTTATTATGAGTTCTTTGTAGCGATTACAAATCAATTGCATATCCACACAATCTGTTTATTGTAATTTGTTAATTGTAATTTGTGCTCATGTAGAAAAATAATAAAGGCAGGGGCTAAATTAAAACAGGATCTGGAGAGAGATTAAGGAGAAATTTCTAGATTTTTATGTAGCATTTTGAAAATAAGGCTAGTCTGATTTTTACAAAGAAAGGCAGGAAATTACAGAAAAAGGGTTGGTGTAGTTACATATTCTGCTTTTAGAGATCTGAGCGGCTGCAGGAGTTGTTATGGTGCAGCAGGCTTTCATATCTCCCTGATAATCTCCCAGGGTTCATTTAAAAGGCAAGAAGACCTTTTATCTAGCTAAACCAATTTCATGGGAACAAAACTATATTAAAGAATCAGGACTGTAATTACCAGGTGGCATGAAGTGAACCTATTAAGAGAAGAAAGGAAATAAATAAAGTCTAGTCAGAATTTGGCAGGCTATCACAGATTCCCAAAAGGTGCTCATATGCTCAGCTTGTTGAGACTTACATCTTTCCTTATGGCTTTAAAGTTTACTGAGCACTATCGTCTTTTCCAACGAGCTATGTCCTTTCATGATATGACCAAAGTACAATAGCCTCAGTTTAGTCATTTTGAGTGTTTGGACTTGATTTGCTTTTGGATCCATTGTCTTTGTGGCAATCTTTGGTATCTGTGGAACTTGTTTCCAGCATCAAATTTTAAATAAATTGATCTTGTTCTTGTTAGCTTTCTTTACTACAAAGGTTTCCTTTCCCTATGTCAAAATCAGAAATACTGTGTCATGGATGATACCATTAAACTGATCTTATCTAGCACTGTCATAGCTACCCTCCTAATTACTTGTCTGTTTCTCATTTTTTAATTATAGTCTCTATTTTGATTAATAATTGAACCAAGATAGGGAAAACTGTTT
This sequence comes from Anolis carolinensis, assembly GCF_035594765.1. Classification (NCBI taxonomy): domain Eukaryota; kingdom Metazoa; phylum Chordata; class Lepidosauria; order Squamata; family Anolidae; genus Anolis; species Anolis carolinensis. Next base: position 60,487,576 of record NC_085842.1, on the reverse strand, counting down.
AATAATTTCAGTGTTTTCATCACACACAAGCTAAATAAATCTGAACACATTTTTGCTATAATTATGGTGTTACAAAAGTGATAGTCATACTGCGTTTTTTTAAAAATTCATTACCAAGTTTTTTTCAATATGTTCATTGATAATCATATTGAAATGGTGATGTTTGCAATAATTTTAAACTTTTCTTTACATGATATTGGGCATCTTAGAAGGAAATGGGAAGATGCCATCCATTTACTTTTTAGTCTCACTACTTAGGGATATGTGATTTTTATATTTTTAGCCTGCATATTTAATTAGCATGATAGATACCATATGAAAATATCGGTATAATAAGGGTGAGCTGAGTTAGTTTTTCAGCTTGTGCACATATCAAGGTACTGCTCTGAAAAATACCTGAGTTCAATAAAGTCTAACAATAGTCTATGTTACATGCTTATTTCATCATCTTCACATGGATAATAAGTTGTTTGCATCCTTTCTTCACTGAAAAAGTATACAAGCAAGAGTGACCATTTAAAGTTCTAAACAAACAAGTGGTTCACATTAAATATAAAAATATGGAGGAGTAGGGGGATTGTAAAAAAAAAGAAATATGCCCAGATTTAAAGGCAGCAGAAAAGAATTGCACAACAGAAGAGAAAATCTACTACCATAAGCATGATGGACAAATGTGGATGCTGTTTAGGAGACCTTCTGATGCACTGAATGTTGAAACACCAAGGGTAAAAAGGGATAGGTGAATTAAGTAGGGGTGAATCTTACTGTAATCTCAAACTCCAGATTTATACAAATTAAAGTCTCGTTAATTGACTCTCATTTTTTTGTTTTATTACTAGGTTGTATATGTAACAGCTACATTTCCATTCATCATGCTCTTTGTACTCTTAATTCGTGGTGTCACTCTACCTGGAGCTGCAGAAGGCATCAGGTTTTATCTTTACCCTGACATCACTCGTCTGTCGGATCCACAGGTGAGTTACTAGAAATTGGAAGTGCTTCCTATTTGTTAGAACAAAATGTGTGAGGAGTATAGGGATGCTTGCATAACAGATTTTGTAGTAATTTTAAACAATCAAAACATAACTGAGATTGTTATTTCCCTACTCCATATCTTGTCAAAAAGTTTATTGTTGTTAATATGTTAATGCATTTCCATGTGTGTATATCTTTTTACATCAGAAGGATTCTGAGGCTTGTAGACTCTGTCCAAATGTAGCATCTCAGCTTTTTTTGTTGATATTAGGCTGTGGACAAGGTAAGGGAGATAATATTTGCTTCAGTCTTTAGTTCTTAAAGGCAACAAAGATACGGAGCAGCAAAGAGAACGGTAAGAAGCACCTGTGAGTATTTGTAACTGTCCATGTTATATGGACATCTTTGGGGAGGGCATTTAAAATAAAATGGAAAACACGTTCTTTGGTGATATCTCATTTCAAACAAATACTTGGAAGACACCACTCACTGTAAAGTTAAGGAGTTTAAATCATTTTTTGTAGTGTTAGGTACATTAGTAAGAGTACCGTCAACATCTTACAGGTTGCAGAAATGCACAATGTCTAGCTAAAGAACAGAGAATGTTTTGTATAAGATACAAGAGTACAATGTGATTGTCATAAGCAACTGGTATATATTACAAAGTCACTGTGTTCAATCCAGCAGGAATGGAGTGCAGCACTGCACCTAAGAGTTTTCTAAAAAGCTATAGCCTCTTTCCTTTTCAAATCCTTCAAGGTTTTTTCTATCAATCTAAGCCAGGAATTGGCAACTGTAGCCAATGCCATGTTCATGTTGCTAGATAGCAATTCCCGGCAGCAATAGCCAGCATAACCAATGGCAAAAGATCATGGACACTACAATTGAACAAAATCTGGCAGGCCACAGTTACCTACTCCTGGTTTAAGCTTCCTCCCTCCACTCCCACCTCCCTCTCCTTTCCCCTCCCCTCCCCTCCCCTGCCTGCCTTCCTAAGAAGTGTGGGCTCCTTAAACTGCTGAATCAAATCTAACCTCATCTTGCATGTATATGCGTGTGCAGGTGTCTACAAACTGGTTATGATCAAAATTGATTTTACATGTGCTGTGCTCTGTTGTTTCAGTTTAATATTTTTGCCACAATGTTGTAATATGGTGTTGATGTGGCTTAATATGGCAGGATGGTGTTTTTCACAACTGCTCAAAGTGTTCCTAATAAGACAATTTTGCAAAGGTTTTTGTTGCTGTTATGTTGGGTGAGATTGGGATATAGTCTTGTATCAGCAATAGAAGATAGCCAGATTTAGTGCAGGATGCTGGATTCTAACTACGCCTTCTTTCATGTTATCTTTAGGTCTGGATAGATGCTGGCACACAGATCTTCTTTTCCTATGCAATCTGCTTAGGTGCAATGACTTCCCTGGGGAGCTACAATAAATACAAATACAACTGCTATAGGCAAGTGTCCTACCAAAGGGGTTTAGTGTGTTAGCTTATTGATGTGTAGGGAACCGTGGGGTCAATTTTTTTCTTCAATTAACTTCCTCCATGACATATGTGTGACTTAGGGACTGTTTGCTGCTGGGATGCCTGAACAGTGGTACCAGTTTTGTGTCTGGCTTCGCAATTTTTTCCGTCCTGGGCTTCATGGCACAAGAGCAAGGGGTGGACATTGCTGATGTGGCAGAGTCAGGTACGATGGTGTCGGTGGCAGTGATGGTGGGCACTGCCACCCAGTGTGTGAGCAAAGTACTACAAACTAAATCAGTCAAAATAAAAAGGAGAGAGATTTTGACTATTAAAAATACTAAGTACTTCAGGAAACAAAAGTCTGATTTGTTCATGGAGCGTTGACAGTTTAATGTATAGATTTTCAAAGTGTGCTAAAATACAAAACTTAAGAGAAACGCTCAAAAATATATGAAATGTGAATAATCATAAAGATATAACCCCTTGTGGTTACTCTCCCCTTGCTTCAATCAAAATCCTAGGAGACTTGGTTTCTGGAACTTTCATAGACCCACCATGTGAGATGGTAGCTGTGATAGAAAATGTTTCTTCCTCCCCCTCCCATCCTTGCCCTTTTGCAATTTTATCTATATTGTAGTGTAGAACCTTGATGGAAGTGATGCTTTCTGTAACAAGGCTGTTTAGAAACTGGGATGGCTGGGGTGCTGGTTCTTGAAAAGGCCCTACTTGTATGTGAGAGAGTCTTCAAACTCTCATTCTGCGCTGAACTATTCATGTGCCTGGAGCCATGCACCACTCATGTCTGTATTCAGGCAACAGAGGCCCCTTCCACACAGCTGTATAAATTCCACATTGAACTGGATTATATGGCAGCGTGGGCTCAGATATTCCAGTTCATAGCAGATATTGTGGTTTATCTGCCTTGGTATTCTGGGTTATATGGCTGTGTGGAAGGGCCCAGAATGAATCCTCCCTCTCCCTTGAGATAAGGTTTCTTTTTTCTTTTGTTAGCTTTGTGAAATATTTAACTGGTACTCAGCTTCATGTGGACTGGCAGGATAATGTCTGAAATCCAACATGGCCTAATTATATATACATTGACCCAGTATTGCCTCCTGGCCTGATTCCCCCCCCCCCCCCCAAAAAAAACAACCCTACCTTAACAGCCAGCAGCAGTTCCATGTCATGGAGGTCTGCTCTGCTGGTGGTTGGGATGCAACAGGATGGCATCACCAGACTCCTCCAGCCAGCCATCTGCAGTAGACAAGAAATTGTGACAGAGGTCCTACTTCTGATTTGCACGAGAGATTGATGGCATGAGGGTGTCATCCTGCTATGCTCTGACTGTTAGTAGAACAGACCTCCATTCACTTGAGTTCAAGGTGGGCTTAAATGGGTGTTTGCGACTGGTAATAATGCCATAGTCTTGAAAACATAATGCAATTCTATAGGGAGGAGTTACCAATCTATAACTCTTATTTTATGAATCGGTAACTGCAATACACATTGCCAGCCCATATAACCCCAGCCCTATTACTTTTAAACAAGCAATTTTCTGAGCTTTCCTGGTATCTACTGGTCACTTGAGCCAACTCTAAGTTGTTATTTTTGCCTTTTTAGGTCAGATGTTCTAGATATGCTAGCATCTCAGTTCATTGCAGTCTATATTGATGTATTCAACTCTACAGTGCTAAGACTGGCTGTCAGCAACTTTGGAAAGTTATTGAAATAACTAGTGAAAAAGGTTTATTTGGAATCCCAGAGGTTTATGTTGGTCAAAATTATTATTAATTTTTTGTGAGTTCAGACTTGGGAAGGAGTATCCATACACTACATAAATATAGCTATTTGATATCATTTTAACTGATATAGTGCTTTCCTATGATGTAATGTGATTTGAAATTATATGAGGTACTTGGCATTTCTCAGCCAATGAGCTCTAGTGTAGCAGTTCGGAGAAGTATTCTGGGGATTTCTAAGCACCTCACTAATCTACAAATTTAGTGAGGAGACATGGCAATTAAAATGATATCAATCTACTTCATAATTCTGCAGTTTGAATTCACACAAGGATAGTTTAAAATAGCAAGAAATATAAAGCAGCATTGAGCATGAAGTCATGAAAATGCTGTGGCCCAGTTTTAAATTAAGGGTGCTCAGGCAAGTGTTCTATGGAAAAAGCAAAAATGGTAGTTTCACTGTAGCTTAGGAAAGACATTTTTCCCAGAAATCCCAGTTCCCTAGCCAACAGAAAGTAACATTTCTAAGTTCAGATGCCCATGATATATTGCTATATCCCACAAATTCAGTAGGTTGTCTTTTCTTCCTACAATGTCCTTTTAATGAGATTGAGCAATGCTAGTGAATAGTTTATATTTTATCTCCAATTTAATCTTTGCTCTCTCTTTTTAATATAAATTTCCAGTTTAGGGCACAGAGGAAGAAAAATGATAGAGCTATGAGTAGCAGATAAGATAACTTTAACTCTTGGTGCACAAATTTGCATCTTTAGAATCCAAATTATTGTGAGCACATGCCAACACAGAGTTAGTGTCATTTAACATGGTTAATTCCAGTCTGTTTATGCATGTTTAAGGCTATAATCCTATGCACCTGTTTTTGGGAATAGGCCACATTAAACATAGTAAGACTTGTACCTGATCCTAGTGTAGAATTGCAATAATTGAATCTACATTTTGCTTCACTTGTTCATCCATCCAACGGAGGGCAATTTTTTAAGGTTACAAAGCCCAGTCATAACTATATTAACTCAGAAGCAGTCCCATTGAATTCGCTAGGATGAAGATGCTAGAATATATTCATAAATATACCAGTTTAAGTAATGTTATGAATAAATAAATAAACAAATTAATGAATAATGAGACAGTTGACCTGATTGAATTCCTTCAGCCTTTTGGGAGAGACTGAGAGATGATGAGCCAGTTATAAGACATCAATACTTATATTTCTACCTACGCCATCCCACCTATTGGATTAGATAAAGGTTAAGAATCTGTTTAAGACTCACTTGCACAGGTGGTTCTAGCTAGGGATGTTTGCAATGGGCATAACTTTAAATATGCACATTGCACAACATTAACTTTGTTCTGCCAATAATAAAAACTAATAATAAATCTTTATTTGTATTCCACCCTATCTCCCCAAGGGGACTCAGAGTGGATTCCAGCATACAGTGGTAAACATTCAATGCCTCTGTAAACAAACAAATATTGGCATAAAATTCCAGAGAAACCCCGCATATAAAAATAACATTAAAACCTAACATCCAATTAAAGCCTAACATCAGTAAATTAAAGCCTAACATCAGTAAATTAAACCTAACATCAATAAATTAAACTACATGTAGTCAAAAAAATATAATAACGTAAAATCCAAACACACATCCACATTAATTTACAACAGCCAACTAGAGTTCACAATGTGGGTTGGTTATGTGGTCAAATGATGACCATTGGACAATGTAAGTTAGTTGCATTTCACTTCCACTGAATTTAATGGAATATGATGGTTGAGTCATGCAAGCCCCATGAATATCAATAGGGACATGTATGACAAAACCTTTTTTCTGGAACCAAGCCCATGAATTTAGGACTGGGCATGCTAGATGTATTTATTTATTTTTCTTGTGCCTCTCCAGTTTTTAAAAATGGAATGGTAAATGGAAGATAGCAATAGTATCAGCAATGAATGACCAAGTGCTAATCTGCAAAGAATATCCTCCAGCTGTACTGAAGCAGAAAAAAGCAGCAACCAAAAGGGTGTTCTAATCTGGCTCTGGAGCTTTTCAGCACTCGGAAGTACTTTATTTAAAGAAAAAGCTTGCATGGGAAGTGTTGACACAACATTCCCCCTTTACATTCCAAAGTTGTACAAGGGGCACTCATATAAAATTAGAATTATCTCCTTGTAATGTATCAATGTTATGTACTGCAGACATGAACTTGATTTTGATGTTTAGTCAGTCATCCTCAGAATAATCTGTCATTGATTTTATCATTACTAATGCTAGATGGGAACATTGGCCTTGTTTCAGTAAACATGCTTTTAGAATTAATGGGCATATTTTGCACTGCAAATGAATGTTCTTTAATTACTTTATCAAATGGTTGCAAATGAATTTATTATAGCCATTAACTGGAGTAAGCCATTAGCATAATGCAGCCAGAGTCCTACCAAGAAAGGGCCAATGACTGAATTATCATAACATCAGTTATTTTAGTGGAAACTGCCAGATCACTTCCTATGTTGCAGTCTGCAAATATTATTTTGCTGGTGCTGATAGAATTATGGTGGCTTACACCAGGATAGAATCTAACCTATTGAGTCCAAAACCAACTCCAAGTAAAGATGTGCTTTGTCTGCAGCCCATAGACCTGCATCAGTGAATTTGGGGCTCTCATCTTTCTGGCTATTTGGGGAACTTTTTATTGTTGTTTTTTAGGGGAGGTCAAGAACACCTCAATACAGTATGGGATAATATAATGGGGTTTTTACATTAAAAATGGGGGGGGGGTTTGGCTGAACTGGACCTCAATCCAAGACCCACACAATTCTGGCCCCTGCCCTAAAACATATTTTGTGGATTTTGCTTGTCCATGTATTACTTGTTGAGCCTTTTAAAATCTAAGAGGAAACTGGAGCACAGCATTTTCCTCTTTGTTCTCAAAGATGTCAGAAATCAGTAATTCTCTAATTCCATCTCAGTTACTCCAAAAGCCACTGTTCTACCATACTCTCTTTTTGAATGATGTCTGTGGGGTTGGACTTGTTCTTGGTGTGTTTGATGCAGATGGTGAGGCTGTGAATGGATAACCAATGGCTTTTGGATTTGATTATAGAAGTTCCTGTTTTAATCATGCATGATTCTTTGTCAGATAAAGGATCCGAGTGAATTCCATTCTGGAATCTTCAATTGGGTTTGGGTTTATCTGAATGGAACCAAGCATCCATATTGGGGAGGAGGGGTCTTGTGGTGAAGAGTGAATGGCCTACTTACTGCATCCTCTCCCTTTGCCCCTTCCTTTTTCTCTCTTTTCAATCCTCTAGGTCCAGGCTTGGCCTTTATTGCCTATCCAAAAGCTGTGTCCATGATGCCACTCCCAACTTTTTGGGCGATCCTTTTTTTTATTATGCTTCTGTTGCTTGGCCTGGACAGCCAGGTGAGTAACCATAGCACAAACATGGAAGACATGTGTGATGAAAACCTGTGCTTTAATTGGTATGTAACTCTGCCTCAGGGAATATATTTCATAAATTTTACAAACAAATGAAAAAGTAGCAGATGATTAATGTTCTTTGTTGTCTGTTTTGGCCATAGAAATTCATGAAATTTTATAGACTTTACAATTTAAATATCTCCTGTTGACCAGGATGATACAATTTGCTTGGCAAATCATCTTGCTTACAAAACAGGAGAAGCAAAATATAATAATCCAGCTCCTATAAAACACCAAGGACTTCAGACGCTCATTAGAACTGTGTTATCAGAATTGGGCACAAGGGATTTTTTCAGAATTGGAAGTCAACTTGTTAGTTCCAAATTCAGTTAATTCTGCATTTTCTGGATGGGGAAAAATCTCTTTACTTTCCAAGACTCCATTTCCAGGAGTTTCTTGGCATCAGGCATACGAATAAGACCAAAAATGGGCAGAACCAAATTCACATGCACATACTCCTCCATTTTCACACAATACCCTTTTCTATTCAAAACTCATTAATCAAATTCCACTCCCTCTCCCTCATCTCCATTTCTAGCTGCTCGGCTAGTTGAAACAATTGGTGAAGAAAGAGCTGCTTCTAGGCTTCCATTCTTCTCTCCCTTGCCTTTCTCAAGGGTCTGGGTCTCAGAGCAGAGGAAAGACATATACCCTTTAGCCTGTTAGAGAAAGAGTGGTGGGCTAATTGTAGCCCTGAGGACCAGAGGGTATTCACTGTCCTCCATATAGATATAGTTGATATATCATGCTATTCCTTCATATAGTTCAGAGCAACGTGAGTCTTCAGGAACTCTCCAATGCAGGTCAGATTCAGGTTAAATTCTGGCCCCTTCTACACTGCTATATAATTCAGATTATCAACACATATAATCCACATTATCTGCTTTGAACTGGATTTAAAAAGTCTACACTGCCATATAATCAAGTTCAAAGCAGATAATCTATATTTTATTTGACAGTGTAGAAAGGACCTCTGATGTGCTAAGGGTAAAGAAATCAATATAAGTTAATTTACTTACATTAACATACTTAGGGAGCGAGTGTGTTGCAATGGTAGAGTGTTGGACCAGGACTGTGGGAAAGCACGCCCTGCCATAGGAACCCATTGGGTAACTGTGGGCAAGTCACATTTACTCAGAGGAAAGCAATGGCAAACCCACTCTGAATGAATATTAGTTCCGGACTCTTTTGGCAAACATCCTTGCTGTAGAATATTAAAACATCTGCACAACACAATGGACACACAAGCTGAAATGAGAGCAAAATTCAAGGTAGGCTGTAGGGAAAGGTTGCAGAATTCTGAATGGAGTCTGATAAGTGGATGTTGCTCTTCTTCTTACTCAGCCACTTGCAATTAAATGGTTGTTTTACCTAATAAGCGGGTTTTGACATACACTAATCAGTGTTACCATATGCACTGTTTTGCAGTGTATGAAGCAACTAATTAGGTTATTCCGCAGTTTTGTGTCTGATTAAAGAAGAGACAAGACCACCATGTGGAGCTTGCTTTTTGAAAGGGTACGCACTTTCATGTGTTGCCTTTCAATTTCCTAACGTCTTTCAGATTCAGCATCCTTGAAAACTAAGTTATCCCTCCTGAAGCAAGTGGAAACATTTATTTCTGCATAGCTGGACTAATTGTGCAGTGCACATTGCTGTAATTTCCTGTGGAAATTGAGAGTATGCTTCCACCCCACCAAGAATGTTTTTATGACGCAAAGAAATCTGTTAATAATTTCTAGAGAAATGCTAAGTTGCAGAGTTCTACTGGGGTTTGGGTCTGGTTTTGTTTTGGGTTTTTTGTAGATAGTTTTAAGATTTTAAGCTAACAAGCTCCTGTTTATTCTTTGTGGAAGTGGCTTTAATGTTAAATAAATCTACTTGACAGGGGCAGAAAGTTTACTGCATTCAAAACCTCATGAATGGAGATTAGTGGAGTTTTCCCTCTGGTTGTTACTCACTTGATCTCTTAAATTGGCAAAGCATTGCATTTGTTCTAAATGGCTCTTTAGTGCTTAATCTTTGAACTCCAGTGAGCGACTTTTAATCACTTCCAAATTGAATGTTAAAACATGCTCAGAGCTGTGATTCTGCAACCAAGTACTTATGTAAATTGAAGGTTGCCTGGTAATTTTAAGTCATTTCTCACTGTGTAGAATAATTAAAACTAATTGGAGTACTTAATGTTTTGTTTGCTTTTGGAGAGCTGTCAAGCAGGATTTTGGAATGCTAGAGCAGCTTAGGAGCAAACTGGACTACATGTTACTTTGCAACAGAAAAAAGAAAAAAATACTTTTATATAAGTGTTAAGGGAGGATTTTAATTAAGTACTTTAAGGGTTAGCTATACACAACTATGCATTTTTATAGTTCCTGAACATTAACAGAACAAATACGAATTTCAGTGTGTGTAAATCTCCCTATCCAGTAGGCTAGGAGGAGAATGTATAAGACATAGAATATTGCTAACATATAGTCGTGTTTCACATATTTCTGAATCTCACACTTGATGATTGATAGAAGAATGTTTTCCCTGATGGCCTGGTGAAAAGCTGATTCTAAAGAGAGAAAATCGCTGTCCTCAAGTGATTATTTTTTCAAAAATGTAGATTATTATATGCCATAACAGTCCAGATGGACAGATGGATAAATAATGCCAGAGACCATCACATACCAAATAAGAATTATTGACATGTAAAACTTGAATAGATCAAAATCATATCTTACAGTAAATCATTAATCATCCCTGAATCAAAGGAATGGAGAACAAAATTTGCCCTCACTAAACCTTACTGGTTTATTGTAATACAAGCCATAACTGTGTATAATTTTAAGTTTTATGTTGTAAGCTAAGATACAGTTATGTTGCCTTGGTGTTTCTGTCCATGCAAGATGCATCATGAGAAAAAAAAATCAGGGACGTGATAATTAACGTCTTTCAGTTTTCTTAAGCCTCTTTTGATAGTTTAAAAGTAAAATGGACCTGATTTCTGTAGAATCTACAACTGTAATAACTTCTACTAAGTATAAGGCTGGATTAATTTTAAAATTAAGGCAAAGTAGAGGGGAGAACATTGATTCTCTGACATGTTAAGCAAATGAATATATCTGACTTCCCTGATAGTGTCAACATGGTAGCCATGGGGTACTTTTATTTTTTAAAAAATGGGACATTATGTGTGGCATTAGTTCAAGCTGGGTTTCTTTTTATCTTTCTCTCTCTCCAGTTTGTTGAAGTTGAAGGACAGATCACATCTTTAGTTGATCTGTACCCATCCTTCCTAAGGAAGGGTTACCGACGGGAAATCTTCATCGCTATAATATGTTTCCTCAGCTATCTTCTGGGACTATCTATGGTGACTGAAGTAAGTGAGACTTCTCTTTGTCTGCGAGTCTGAGAGTTTGCATGGGTTTGTTCTGTGAAGTCAAATGGCACAGCGTGAGAGGGAAGGGACTCAGTGGTAGGCTGGATGAAGAAGGCAGAGAAGTTCTTCAGTTCTAAAAACCTTTGAGAATTTAGAGAACCATTGCAGCCAGATAAAGAGAACAGTAATGGGCCAAATGGGCAAATAGCCTGAACGTCTAAAAAGCAGGTTCATAAGAGAACTGCACAATGCTACATTGTGTAAAAGTAACAGAAAAATTCTTTGTAGAGACGAGCCAAAGTGGCTCCATTTCCCTTTTTGTAACAGTTGAAGTAACTGTTACACACAGTTTATTCATCTTTATTTCCAGCTATGTTAGAGATTATTTTAGGTTCTGTTTAGATTTGACTGAAACAAAGTCAGATGGAGATAAAACAATTGAAAAATTATATATTGATAATAGAGTCTTCTGAACCATGGTCAAAAATGGGAGAAAGAAAAAGGAAACATGTCAATTTATTCATGTGGTGGATTCTACTTACAGTTTTCACTCTCATAATAATTTATGTTGAAGACCAATTGTTTTCTTCTACTGTATTTCTATAAATATGCATCCTAAAATACCACATTCTAGGAAGCAAGTACATCCTAAAAGTATTTAGCATTGGGATCGATGAAAATGAGTGCCTTAACTCTGGTCAATCACCATCTTCTTCAAAATGCTTTTTAATGTTGGAAATAAGAACAGATTTTGAAGGGGACTTGGTGCACTCACAACTTCCAAGAGTTGAATGGCAGCTGCGTATGTGGGTACTGCAGAATGATTCATAAATATGGTCAACTTGTTTGTCACATTTGCATTTTTCAGTTGTGTTATTAATAGTTCTTCTGTTGCTTTTCCACTTGTGTCCTTCTTTTCCAGGGTGGCATGTATGTGTTTCAACTCTTTGACTACTATGCAGCTAGTGGTGTATGCCTTTTGTGGGTTGCATTCTTTGAATGCATTGCTGTAGCCTGGGTTTATGGTGAGTAAAGTTCAAGTTATGACCTTATCCCTTTCCTGCAAGTACAATATAAAATGTAGAAACCTGGGGACTGGGTATGAAACCACAATGTTTATGGGAGTAGGGGCAAAAGAATAAAAAGAGAAATCTAAAGAGAATTCCTAATTTGTTTTCATGTGCACCAGTTAGTCTTTTAAGAACTTCAGATCCCCAAGAAACAATTTCCTAGATTCAAAATTGCCATTTCGTCAGCTTCTCTTTCCATAAATGCAAGTTAGCCACTAATCGGATTTTGCCCAAGATATCCCATCCCCATACATTTCAGGTTACTGCCCTGTCCTGCAGAGTTCACTCATAGCAATAAAAACCTGCTAAACTGACTTGCCCAAAATCTCAGGCAATTTGATACGTGTTGGTAAAAAGCCCCAGCTATGCATTATTCAGTTTGTTGTAGAAGTGTAGGGGATGGTTATTTTTTTAAAAAAAATTATTCTTACATAGTTTTAAGCCACTATATAAAATGCAGGGTATAAATTAAATTGAACAGTAGCTCAGTGTGAGGAGGCTTCACCAGGGGTTGGGGGCAAGTCTGTCTCTTGAATTTTGTTTTTCCTATCTGGGTTGTTCTACAAAGGAGGACTGGACTGTGAAAGGATAGACCCCAGACTCTTTTCTACAAAGGTACAGCATTCCAATATATACATAAATGGCAGTGAGACCTTATTAAGTAATTTGGGTATCAGAGATGAGCAATGCAAGATGTAAAGGCCACTTAGAAACAAATATGAATTAATCTCCTTTCAAAGTTCTGGGGCTGTTCTATTCACATAACATAGTTAGTATATAGGAAACCAATTCCCATGCAGTTACAATGACAGCCTTTCTTCACATGTTCTGAACATAGATATACATATAATATACCATCTCATTTATTCCTGAACATGAAAGGGAGCATAACTTTTGAATAAGGAATTAAGAAACATAATTTTAAACTGTGTCAATGAGCTTCTTTTCTACATATGAGGTAGGGGAGGGCCTCACCCTCAAAATATAGATTACAGTACAACCCTGTTATCCATGAGCTTGATATCCATTACTTAATTTATCCATATTCCAAAATAATATTCCCTCTGGAAATATGTCTTAAATACTCCAGTGCAATTTTGGCGTATGTTCCAAGCCCACCTATAGGTAAAGATGAGCTTTACTAGTATCCACAGTTTCAGCTATCCACTGTGTGTGTGTCTTGAAACCTATCCCTTGTGGACACGGCTGTCATACTGTTAATTATTGCTACTTTCACCAATAAGACTGGAGTCAGACTGGAGGAGTGGTGAATTTCAGGGGGGAAATGTTAATAGTTGAAAGGAATCCCTCTTTTTCAGCCATTTTTCTGGTGGCACTTGAATGGTGATAAAGGTGTTCACATTTGTATGTGCATTTGAGTGTAGAAGGGAGTCTCTAATTTAATACAGTTAGAACAGGATCAGAGCTCCACACAGAGAGCCTTTTCTGACACCATCCATGCAGACAAATTTGATCAGCTCTATTATGTCACAATGAGCTTTCACAGAGAATGACAAAACAGCCCCCTTTAAAAGTTAAAATGCAAAAGGTTAAAGAAACCATTCACAAAACCAAGTATAAAAAGTGGAACATGATGCTTTTATGGGATGCCTTCCTCAAAGAAACAATTGCACCTCAAAAATTGATTCTAGTGCTAATTATAATGTTAGACCTGAGTCCTGATTATATTCACTTCAGATTAATAGTTTGTTCTCCTCTTGTGCTTCAACTTCAGGCGCTGACAAATTTTATGATGCCATTGAAGATATGATTGGTTACAGACCTGGTCCCTGGATGAAATGGAGCTGGATTTTAATTACACCAATTCTCTGTGTGGTAGGTATTGCAACACCTCAGTACAATGTGGTTAAGCATCTTACTGTACATTGCAGGAAAAAGCAGGATATGTCCTCTATTTATTATCAGTGGAGAAGTGCCAGCAGTTAGTAATAAAGACATTGGAATGTAACCAGATGATGGTTACAGGCACAGATTTACTGACAGGCCCCAAGTTATGAACAAGATAGGTTCTGTAGGTTTGTTCTTAAGTTGAATTTGTTTGAAGTTGGAACAGGTACTTTTTAAATGTAACTCCAGCCAAAAATATATGTTTTTTAGCTTTGGATGGCATAGGGAAGGGTTAACACCCATGTGGTGTTTGTTTTGCTGTCTGTGTCCTGTTCAGAAGATTTCATAACACTTTCTGTCCCTGTGATAATTGGATTTTGAAAAATTTGGCTTGTTGTGGAAACAAGGATGATAAAGCTTGAGTGGAGACAACTTTTCCTCATGTTAACTCTTCCAGAAGTGAATTTCCCTTCCTAGAGATAGATTTATCTCACTCCTGTTGTCTCACCCCCATTCTTAAGTCATTTGTAAGTCAAATGTTTGTAACTCAGGGAGTGCCTGTAGCAATGTTTTAGCCTGTGCATACTTACTAAGAAGCAACTCTGACTGGACACAATAGTTCTGAGTAAGCATGCATTGGAGTGGATGGTCTGTTACACAACAGTGATCTTAGTCAGTGAAAACAAATTAGCAGTGCTATGAATATATAAAGGCTGTCTCTCTTCTTTGTGGCTTATAGTAATACCACAGAAGCTCGATTTTCACACTCTGCTGAGCATTGTAATTGTTTACACTGGCTACAAAAATAACACATTTTTGAAAATTTGGATGGGAAAGGATGTGGAGGACAAAACTGGAAAAACTTCTCCACTGTTTACAACATAATTCTAACAGCAGAACTCTTCAGAGAGTTCCAGGCTAACATAGTAAAGAAAGTATTCTTTACTGTCTGAATATATACATGCTGAGCTCTGGTAGTATAGCTCCAGGAGCACAGGAAGTGGTCAGATGGGGGATGCTGACAGAAACAGAAAGAAAGAAGCAGAGATAGCTGATTCAGTTGCAAACCTCCAAAAACAACTTCCACATTAGAAGGTTCAGAAAACAGTGGTTCGGTTTTTCTAGACTTTTAAAAATGAGTGTGGGGGCTGCACCCTGTTAGGTGGTTACATAATTGTAAATTGACTTATCACGTAAAGCTGAATTATGTCAGCACACAACATTCATATTCTCGGGAAGGGAACAGAGACAAAGCTGCACCTTTGGGGACCATTCTTCGAGTGGAGCTGCCTTAATGCCATGGGTTCCATTGTTTGACAGGGCCTCATTGTGCAACAGGAAACCATGCAGGATGAGCTGATATGAATTGTTGTAATTCACTAACAGGATTGTATATAATATCGGAGATATAGATACATAATTGTAAGGTTACATATCATATCGTCTGACACAAAATCCTGGCCATATTCCTTTCCAGATTAGAGCTTCTTGCATGCAGGGAGTCTTTACATAAATTTAGGGATAAGAAAGAGGCAAAATATACCAGAAGCTTGAATGCTGGGGAAATTAGTCTTTACCTGTTGACATGTGCAAGGGCAGCTGGATCATGCTCAGGTGTCATTGTCCCCATGGTGAGTTAGCAGCTGGAGAGATGGAGCACACCTACAAGTCCTTTGCCTTCTGATACCTCCCAAGGGAGGAAGGAGATAATAATAATAATAATAATAATAATAATAATAATAATAATAATAATAATAATAATAAAAAACTTTATTTATACCCCGCCACCATCTCCCCAACGGGGACTCGGGGCGGCTTACATGGGGCCATGCCCAGAACAATACAATATAACAAAATATAAAAACAACATATCATAACACAATTAAACAATACAAAAGATAATAATATACATTATAGCACAAAGTCAAAAAAGCAATAAAAACAAGGGCGGGCCACATGAACATTAAGTTAAAACTCGGGGTGAGAAAGAAATAAGAATAAAAACCACGGGGAACAGGGACATAAGATAGTGGAACAGTCTAGAGGATAGATGTTGGAGGGAAGTAACAAAAAGGAGTATATGACAGTATATGACAGAGAAGGCAGAAAAGCCTCCATCATCACTCCTGAAGCAGAATAACTATGCTGGTGGAGACTTAATGCTCTTCCAGCATACTTATTAGATTCTTGCCACTATCATCTTCAGTTTATTTTGGCCTGGAAATTACTAAAGGTCACAACACCTACAACATGTCTTTTTATTTATTATTTATTCATTATAATTTTTTATTGTGTAAAGGTGGTATACAAAATGCAAAAGAAAAATTCAAATACACATAATACAAATACATCTGTCCACCTACAACATGTCTTTAACTAGTTTATTTTCTTGTTTTCTTTCTTGTCACAGGGGTGCTTTATCTTTTCTCTGGCCAAGTATACACCGCTGACCTACAACAAAGTATACATATATCCTGAGTGGGCAATTGGCCTGGGCTGGATTCTTGCCCTCTCTTCTATGATCTGTATCCCACTTGTTATGGTCATCCGCATTATACAGTCTGATGGCTCTCTCATTGAGGTAAATAGAAAGTAAAGAAGTATGGAAAGGGGGGAAATTAAGCACAGACTTGCACATGCAACTTTCACTGTAGCTGTCTTACTGGCCTTCATTTCCTTGCATACGTAAGTGTTTTCCAGCATACACCAGAAGCCCTGGTGTTGCAGGGCTTCTGGTGTATGCTGCAACACTAGAGGCACTCCAAGTGGCCGACTACTGGTCAAAGGCCATTTAGTATAATGCCAAGTTTTTAATTTTGTGTTTGTGCTTTTAAATACATTACAACTGGTGTTGCAGGGCTTCTGGTGTATGCTGAAACACCAGAGGCACTCCAAGTGGCCAACTACTGGTCAAAGGCCATTTAGTATAATGCCATGTTTTTAACTTTGTGTTTGTGGTGTTGCAGGGCTTCTGGTGTATGCTGCAACACCAGAGGCACTCCAAGTGGCCAGCTACTAGTCAAAGGATATTTAGTATAATGCCAAGTCTTTAACTTTGTTTGTGTTTTTAAATACATTACAACTGTACCCTCTGTTCACTTCTGACACGATAAATAAAATACTAGAAGCCAATAATTTCACACTCATTCAGTTCAGTAGAGGTGGCTATTTCATAGGTACTTATAATACTTACAGACCCTAAAACTGGGTGTCGTCAAATGTGTTTGTTAAAAAGAATAAGTTCAGTGAAGTTAAGCAAAATGTTTACCATTTTGTCATTGTCAAATCCTGCAGAAAATTGCTGGTGTATAATAAGAGTTATGCTGGAAGACCTAGAGATTCCTGGAGAGGTATCTTCTCTTGGCATAAACTAGATTCTCCAGTCCAACTCTGGTAACTTTCAGGGGAAGCATACCATAGAACAATGCTGGAAGGCTGTTTAAATACCTAGAGAATGAAACTGCAGACAAAACATTCCACAGTTACATCGATCGTATTGTATTTTAATCTTTCTGAAAAGTTCCTCACACAGAATCTGCCTCTTTCACAATTGTGGCAAAATGATTTTTCATGGTTATGTTATCCTGAGAGCTTTCTCTTGACTCCAATATCCACAGGCTCTCCAAGTCTGAGTATGACTTACATTAGGATTATTTACCCCATTATGCCATATGAGTGCAACCATGTGCATATTTTCCTCTAACTTTCATGTATCGTTTTCTCCCCAGAGGGTGAAGGCTGTGGCTGCCCCACGTGACATAACTGAGTGGGGCAGAGAATCAGAGATTGTGAGTCCCTTCTGCCCCCCTGGAGTGGCCAATGGTGATCTCATCAAGCCATCTCATGTCATCGTGGAGACAATGATGTGAGCTTTCTCTCTCTATGAGAGGAATCGCCTGCTTTAAAACTGCCGTTTACTAACCATAGAAATCTCTCATAGGACCAGGTTTACAGAGCTTTATATTTGCACTAGGATTTATTTTTATTTCTCACAGAGAAAGTTATTTTTTGTGTGTGTTTTGGTTTTTATTTTTTTAATACTTTGTAAAGTAAATCACAGCAGATGCCTCTCATTCTTCTTAAGAGGTGGAGCTTTCATATCAAATTAGGCACATTGCAGGAATTTGCTGTATTTTCCCCCACACAACATATCTAACTAACTTCTACTCATAATACCTTCTTACTGCTTGAGTTGATTTTTCTCACCAGCTATACACACAGGCCACAGTCCTATATGCACACTCATTTGGGAATCTGCCCATGGACAGACTGGGGCTTACTTCTGAATAGAAATGTGTAGGGTTGCACAGACACATACATATATGAATATATGCGTATACAAGTCTTGGATTTCTTTAGGTGCTGGTGTGGTTGGGAACAGGGTAAAAATTAAAAAAAATTACAAAAAGCAACTTTCTCATTAGAGAAATTTGCTTTATATGCTATTTGAAGAAACTGGTTTTCAAAGGTATAGCACTATCTTCCTCTGGCTGAAGTGGGGAGAATGAAAACAGGAAAGGGTACATGCTTTTATGTTTGCTGTGATCCATGTAAGGATCTATTTGTATGTATAATTGGAAAAGCTGCAATATGGGTCAGGGATGGGAGCAGTTAGGAACCAAGGGAACAATGCAAGCAACAACCACCTCTAGAGCACACTTCGTACATAAGCAGCCATTTACGACCTTCCCAAGTGAGGCTTTGCTTTTCTTCCATCAAAAGATTTCTCTCAAGTCATTCAGCTATATTCCTTATCCAATATAACAAAACAGGCACCCTGTTTAGTAATATATACAGGCATAAGTCCACTTTATGCTTGAGTATGTATTCTTTTCTGGTTGTCCAAATCCCACTAGGGCCCAAAGGAGTGCTGTTCTGTTGAAGTGTCTGGCTGTGTTTCCATAGCTGGAAGCAGATCATCCTCTGACACATCTGGAAAACCCAAGTAGATCTTGGTGGAAGATGTCCTCAGTCTGCATCTGGCTAAGACACAATGGCAGATGGTTCTCTGATCCCTGTTCAGCTCTTCACTAGCATGGAATGACCATGGGATCACAATGCAATGGTGAGCCCTTGAGCAGAACTCTTACACAACACTTGGCCATGTAGGACAGAGGTGTCAACCTTGTGGCCCTCTTGCTGTTTTGAACTTCAGCTTCCAGAATCCCTGGCCTTTGGCAAGCAGGCTAGGGCTTCTGGGAGTTGAAGTCCCAAACATTTTTGAGGGCCACAAGTTTGACACCTCTGATGTAGGATCTCGACTGATAAGTGTATATATTGACTTCTGAGAAAGCTCTGAGTACAGCTGTTTTTCTTTTTAGCCTCCATCATAGATTACCTATGATTCTTCAACCTTTCTTACTGTACACAGAGACACAAGAAAACTGGACAGATCACTCAGGTGATCCTAGAACAATGTAGAAATTGGTTTACTTTTAAAGGACTGTAGTGTGAAATGGATTGGTTTTGACTTGAAATTTCTTTTAACAGTAGGCTGGTGACAAAAAGCAGATAGATACTTCAGAAGTATGGTGTAATTCAGAGTTCTGTTTTGAATCACAAATTTGCCAAAATTTATCATTTATCAGGGCACGGAAAGGAGTGTTGGGCCTGTATCGTGGAAGTCAGATGAGTGAGATATTGATCACTGATCCAGAGTTACAGGCTATGAGAGAAAAAATTAAAAAGGCCACCACGTGAGAGAAAAGGAGTATAGAGACCTAGATCACAGTCTTCACAGGCATAAGCAGAGTCATCATTTACTTACTCACATTGAGATGAGGAAGCACAAGGAGCTGAAGCGAGCAACAAAGACGTTTTGGTTTGAATGAGGCACGAAACACCTGGAGAAGATTTTAATCAGTAGTCTAAATATTGAGATTTTTCCCACTTCCTTCAAAAATAACTATTTTCTTCTGGAAATTTTGAATTTAGACAGGCTACATTTTATTTTTTAATTATCCTCCACTTTCACTGTTGGATGAAGGTGTTAGCCCTTTCCTCATGGCTATTGATTGTGGGGAGTGCTTCCCCACTTTTAAGGGAGTTTTGGCACCAAATAAAAAATGGACAGGATTATAAGCCAGAAGTGGAAGCAAAGCCTTTATTTGTGCTATTATTGCTTGGTTAACCTGTCAGGGACAAGTACAGCATTTTAAACTGGAACCAAACCAGTATTTGAAAACATTCCTACATGTGTTTAAAGTAACAACAGCAACTTAAGAAACAACATGCCTCCTATGCTTTTGGTGGCCACTTCATGTTAGTTATACACATGCTTGCTAAATTATGTTAGTTTTTTCATAACATGGAAATAATTTTAAATAAAAAGGACCAAAGCACAGCTATTTGCAAGTGTCTTGTATACAAATACATTTATATAGTGGATGGAGTCTGTGATATATTTTATATGAAGGAATTAAATTTTCAGTGCACAGCAGTGACAGAGGTCAGGGCGCTTACTTTTTTTTCACTTAATGTGAGCTCAAAATCGAACACCATCGAGTCCTAGCCCTGTAGAAATTATGAATATCTTGCTGCATTACAGACAATGGAATGGTTAACTCTATATAAGTAAGGAACCCAGGGAATGCTACTGTTTTCCATTCATTTTGGCATAGAGGGCATCTGTAATCCAAACTCCAATGCTGTCTGAAGCAGAGCTCCAATTTAAGCTAACGATTGCCAGATCTGACCTGTTAGCAATCATTCACACTATTGAGAGGCAACAAGGAGGCAGTTCAGACATTTTAACAGTTAATTCCCCTACTTTCCACAGTGCATTGTGCATTAAAGATGCTGCAATATTTTGACAAATGAATGACAAAAGGAGTCAAAGAATCGAAGAAAAGCTGCTAAGCCAAATGCAAATGTCTATCCAGGGGATATAATCTAAATTAGCTTTCCTTAGTCTTGGCCATCATTGCTGTGGATGATGGGAGTTGTATTCCACAATCGAGGATGTGCCAGGGTAGGGAAGGTTGCTCAAAGCACACAGTATGGAAAGATAACCAGACCAGAAAAACTCCATCCTGCACCTTTATAGAGTTTTAGCTAAAAGTGAGCAGTGCCAGATAGAACCATCCCTATCATTTGGCAGAGCTAGGCAGCCAAGTCAGGTGGCAAATATGAAGGGGAGTAACAACAGGCACACAACCATTATGTTTTGTAGGAGGACAGAGCTTACATGCCACAGAGCCTGTCTCGCACCCCTTAAATTAGCCTGCTGTCTTCTGCTTCAGAGGAGAACACTATCTCATCCTCACAGATGAAATACAGTTCAGCTGCCAATCCAGTTCACTTCTGTACGTGACATGAGATAGGTGCCATTTTGCCTCTGAAAGTTCATTTTGAGGTTACATTGTGCCATTAGAATCTGTTGCTTCCATGCGGAAATGAAAGAATGTTGTAGTCATGTACGAGGTGATCTTGAGAGGTCGTCTGTCTAGTTAGCTTTAGCTGGGTGGGGATTAAAGCCTGGACCCCTTCATTCAACCATCCCTCAGTTTTTCTTGTTTTTTTTTTTAACAAGCACATTTTCACATCACAAAATATCTGAGAAAAATGGAATGTGGTAACTCTTGAATGTCTATAGAAGATTCTGCCAAATTAAAGGGCAATGGGTGGGGGTGGGATGGGGGGGGCAGAGTGGGAAAAATGTAAACAACTGTTTGTATTTTCTACTTATTTATGATTGCAAAGAGACTGATTTTTTCTAATTTACTTTGTAGAAATTTGTGGCCTATTTTATCTGTCATTTGTAACTAAGAAGTTAAATATTCAGTATTGTGACTAACTGTTGGTGAAACTGGTTTGGATATGGGGAGATATTGCCGGGGGTGGGTGGGAGCTGTAGTAGCCTAAATGTTTGTTCAAAGAAATGATTGCATGTCCAAAAAAGAGGTAGGGGGATGCGGAGAGAATGTGAGCATCATTTTTACGGTTGATGTTTCCATAAAAGCGGCATGTTCCCTAAATTGTGCCCTGTCGGTTGAAATCCAAAAATGTTATGAAAGCAACTGGGAACACATGCTGGTATCCAGTGAAAATCAATTGGGCACATATACATATACATCTGTAGTCAGCATTTTCAGATCTAGCTCTGAGAGGAGCAGTTTTGAAAGTTACCCTAAAATCTATGTCTTCTTAACCAAATCTCCAAAATGCCAACATCCATACTTTAATTAGCCATGATCTCACTGGATGACACTGGTTATAAATAATACATATCTTGTTCCCACATCTTTGTATTTGAGACTAGTGAAAATATATTCTCAGGGCAGCATGCAGACTGAGAGAATGGTTTCCTGTTTGAGCTGGAACAGTTGAGCTGCTTTCAAGCCTGCAGAGACAGAAAGAAAATGAGTAGCTCCCAGACAGGTGTCCCATTGAGACCCATGGAAAAATTGGGGGCTCCCATTTGCTTTAAAGTATAATATATTCAGATCTGGCTTAAATAGTAAAGCAAGCCATATTTACCTGGAAGTTAAGTACTATCTGTCAGCGGAAAGGATACTGAATGTGTGTACAGTTTTTTACAGCTTGCTTTACTTGGGAAAACTTGAACTCATAGGTCTGAATTCAGACCCACTTTCCCTCTGTGACCTCTTTAAGCCTGCGGCTGCTGCTTCCTATAGAGCTCATACAAATCAGAGGTGATTTCTATACTGTATTGAGTAAAGCACCATGGCTGATGAAACTGTACTGAGCAGAAGATTATACATGTTTTCAAAGACAATCACATTTCCACTGAAAAATAATAGTAGTCATCCCAGGATCAAAGGTAGCTTTTCTTCTCTATGAGAACAGATTGGAAAGAAATTGCTTTGTTTCTTTTCTATTTACTGAAGTTGAATTAGTTTACATTACTTGATTTTTCCAAGAATCAAATAGTTTCATAGAAGAAAGAGTGAACTAATTATCCCCTTGAGATATCAACTTCAAACACACACCCTCTCAAACAATTGGCCAAACAGTGAATTCTGGCTGTCTGAATAGTCTTAAATTGATCCAGAACATGGATAGAACTCAGAGCCTTGCATCTAAGAGTAAGGAATACTGATCATTAGTTGCCTCCAGGGTTTGGATGTCACTAGGATGTGACCTCTGTCATGTTATATTAATCTGTTAAATCTAGAGTCCACTAATCTCTTGGCAGGAGGGATGTAATTTTAGACCAGTACATCCTGGTTTTGCACCTGTCTCTGTCTAACTCTCCAATTTCCCTTTAAAAGCAACTGCTGACTACTTAGCCTGCATTTCAGTTAAGCCAGAGTCCTGTGATTCAAACCACTTCTGCCCCATTTACTCCAGTGCAACTTAATCCACACTGGTCCAGACCCTGTAACATAATGGAGTTACATCACAGGCTGTTGGTTACCCCTTTAAAGACATACACATAGACACATGACATGTGAAAAAAGGAAACGTCAGTCCTGGGGATTCTGGTGAAACAATGTGATAACTATATATGGCTAGATCTGAAAATAAACATTACAAAGTTTTTTTTAAAACCAGAACAAATTTCTAACATCCGTATTGAACAAAATGTGGCAAAAGAAAACCCATTATCTCCCTTCTTGTACTTGTATGTTTACATTTCCAGTTTCCAAAACATAGATCTCTTCCTGCTTAGTAGAGGCTTGATTCAAAGTGGTTGTCTACTACAGAGACATGCTCTTAAACATGTTTACTTGCAAGTAAGACACACCAAGTTTAGTGAGACTTACTTTCTAGTACATATAATTAGGAATGCAGCCTTAGCTTTGTTTATCTGGAGGTGGAGGTCACAGAGAGTCTGCTAGTGTGTATTTGTTTGCTGGCCCTTCACATTTTGGAAGCAAGGTGGTGTAGAGTAGGCAGCTGACTTTCTAAAGAACTCGTTTTTTGAAGGGCCAGACAGGTTAGTTAAAAAGGTTTCTCAGCAGATCTGATAACTGCCCAAATTATATTAAAAGCAGCAACTCTGTATGTGTGTGTGTGACTGTGTAAAGAAAGCCAGCATTGGATGCTAAGGAACCAAATGACGGTCTGAGATTGTTCATCAGTGTCTCTCTCCCCATCCACCCACGAGGCAAAGCAGTACAATGCTCTGATACATTCACTGTTGTAATAGAACACTGTCGTGTTGTTGCTGTATTGTGCTGTTGCAATTGTGAAAGGAATGCAATTCCAGGGGCTTTGTGGTTGTGAAATAAGACAGAGGACGTCTTTATTCTACTGAAAACATTGTTGAGCAGTTCTGAATTTTATTTAAATTCACACTTGTGACTACTGACTGTAACAGATAGCCACATGGATTTTAGAGGGTTTTAAGAGGATTTGTCCTCCTCTTAAAAATAATTTTTAAAATAATTTTTTTAAAAAGACATTTTAAACCTGTTTGTCATCCTTATTGTTCCAAAATGGAATATTTGTATAGGAATACAAATTTGGCGTGTACTTCAGCCCTGAAAATTAGGTTTTTTCGATGTATACAGTAAATGTTTGTATTTTGCAGTTTTACCTGTTTTGCTTTTTAGATAAAGAAAAATGTATATTGATATTGTAAAGTCATTTTTTGCTTTTTTAGATGAGTTTGTAATCATCACAAACAGAAAAAATAAACTTTTCCTTTGTAAAGTCAACACACCTTTGTTATCTTTTAACTGTTATACCTTCATTTTAACACAAGAAAAGCTTTGTGTCTGTGTTACTGATTGACTTCCATAACATACAGAATGGATTTCTGCAGCATCCTTCCTTCTTAACAAGATGAGACTTCATGTGACAAGCATGCTCTAGTGCAGTGATAGTGAACCTTTTAGAGATCGAGTGCCCAAATTGCTATATGTGTTTATGGTTGCCTGGGGAGGGGCAAATGGGGGGGGGGTGAGTGGGTGAGTGAGGCAGACAAACGAGCAGGCAAGTGTGTTAGGTAGGATGACGAGCGGATGACGAGTGGGCGGGTGGGGCAGGCGGTCAAGTGGGGAGCACGTGATGGTGTGCATGCCAGAAGAAAGAGTGCTGTGTGCCCCTTCTGGTACACATGCCATAGGTTTGCCACCGCTGCTCTAGGATTATAGAGGGCCCTGTTTATAAAACCAAGAGCTAGAAACCCTGGCAGACTCAAACCTTTTCCTTTTTTTTTTTTTGGGGGGGGGGGTTGTTGCTGGTAACATAAAAAATTACTTTACAATTTTTGTCTTCGATAGACCATGGTGGCTAAATTATGGCCCATGGGTTATATGTACTTCAGGGTACTTTTTTCTAATTGTTGGTGGTCTTTCTCCAAAAGAGAAAAATGCTTCAAAATGCCCCAATATGGCTTCTACAGGGTGTGGAGGGCAGCTATATTATGTTTTGAGACAACCCCCCTCACCACCCAGGTTTTTAAAAAACTATTTTTTCAAAATCTTTTTTGCTTCAAATTGCCTTCATTGAAATATGTGATCAAGGCTTCCATCATGTTTTGGCCTCTTGAGCCAATTTAGGATATTTCAGCATTAGTAGTATAGGATATATTCCACTCAAATGCCAACATTCCATTTGAACTCTTACGCTACAGAGTTGCCAGGAAACTCCTTTACTGAAATGTGGCAAAGGATAATGTAACAAGATGCAAGATGGATGGATAGTATCCTTGAAGTGACCGGCTTGACCTAGAAGGAGCTGGGGGTGACGGCGGCGGGAGTGACTGAACGAATAAACAACAACAACGACGTAACAGAACATTGAGAAAAGTTTTCATTGGTGCCTAGTGAACATAAGGACTAATGCACATTAATCTGGTTTTTTTATCAGTCTTGTGTATTGAGCACCAACGCATACCAAGCACTTTCCCAACTTTGCTACAATGTAGCAATAGTCTCCTGGTTACTGACATTGTACTACTGCACAAATTCTAATTCCTCCATATGTAAGTCCACTTGCAAAGACCCAGGTCTTCATCAGGTTTGCAGCTAATTTTTGCTAGTTGTTCATTTGTGAAGTTTTTATGCCTTTTGCACTTTGACACCACTACCAAATATTCATCTCTTGGACTTGTATCCCTGTATCAATGTGCCAAGAAAACTGATTTACTTGAATTTCTATTTAAAATACAGATGTTAATGACACAAGGGTTGACAAGGCTTGTGTTCTGATGTTGTGCCCAGGCTCGACCTTTACCCGCTATTTCTATACACCAGGTGTTGTAAAACCACACCTGTGTCATTATGAAGAAATAGCCTGACTTTATTAGACTCACTTTGCAAGTATATGACCCTAGCAAAACTACACTGATCGGACCCAATCCAGTTAAGACAATCTAGATCTGTGGCTCTCAAATATTGATCCTCCAGATGTTTTGTACTTCAGCTTTCAGAATTCCTGATTGTTAGCCCTTGACTTGGGAGTTGAAGTCCAAAACCACTTGGAGGCCCAAAGTTTGGAAACCACTGTTCTAAGATCCAGGGCCATCAAAAGCTTTTTACTATTCTGCCAGAACCATGAAGAATGCTCCCTCCCGACCCACTTCCTGGAATTCATCATTTTTTTTGTATATGTTTGTCTAGAAAATGAGAAGTTGCTGGAAGCTTTAAATAACCAGATCCCACCACAAAACTGCATTTTAGAGGAAAAATTATACCATTAATTATGATCTGTCATATATTGGAATGACAGAGCAAAAAGTAGGACAACGAATGAATATTCTTCCGTTTGATGATAGTCTGGCACCTTTTGGTGTGGCCAATTTATCCAAAAGCATTGGTGCTGAATCTTATGTAGTGTCAAAGCCCAATGCTAAGTGGGGTGGAAGGAATTGGGCTTTTCAAAATAGGCATTGTTGAAATTAATTGTATCTCACATTTCTGCAGTGATGAAGTTTTACATTAAATTCCCAAGGAATTTGAGTGGATAGGTCCTGGGTGTGCTAAAAACTTCATGATGTCAGAAGAATGTGCCTGTTGCCTTCATATGTGTCCTTCCTGAAGAAAACATCCCTGGACCAAAAGATATGTTATCTCCATTGTCTCACAATATTCTTGTTTTTCACAGAGGTCCCTGAATGGCATTGGCTCTACTTTTTTGGAACCAAATCACTTCTGTAAACATTCTGTGACACAACCTACTTTTACTGGAGGTCACCCATCTTCAAGCCTTGTCCTCTCTGGGACAGTGCCTACAAAAACTTGCCAATTAGCTCTGCCAAATGCAGAAACTATTTGCCACACATTAACTATTGACGAAGATTTACACAATTCTTCCCATTGACAGCGAGAGGCAGTGTCAATCCTCTAATGGTCTTTGCCCTGCTAAAGATTCCAACTGAAGAAGAAGAGCAAAGGTCTCAGATAAAGCCTTGTTTGCTGCAAAAAGAAGTCTTTCCCATTGAACATTAACCACCATTTTACTGAAAGGATAGAGTCTTGTGGCATTGAGATTAATAGGTTGGCATAAGCTTTCAGGGACTGAAGCCCACTTCAGTTCATACATGGAGAGTAAAGTAGGTTGAAGTCCACAAAAGCTTATGCTCAGTGAGATTTGTTAGTCATAACATGATTCTTTCATGGATTTGCCCCCTGCATGCCTGGAAATAATTTTACTGTGTTTCTTCACAGTATGGAGAATGTCTCCAATTGTTTATCAGAGTGGTAGCACACTTTGTTTCAACAGAGCTTGAAAATTCTACTCCAGAATCTCCTGGCCAACATGACTGTTGGCTATATTCGCTAGCAAACCTGGAAACTATAATCTACCCTCCACCAAAACTGCCCACTCGCCAGCCACTTTCTTCCCTCGTTACTGCAGCAACAATTTCCTTAACCACCATTTACATCTGAAACATGTAAATAGTGTCATAATGAGAAGTGTGGGCTGACATCATAGGGACTATACAGAGAAATATACTTTTCTTACAGAGTAAGTAGGAAGAATAGTAAAAAATTTCTGGGATAAACATTTTCTGAGAAATTTCAATTCAGCTCTGAAAACATTCTCAGGTGACTAAACACAGATGGCACAGCTTACCGTATCTTGATTGTCTTATGAAGCCTGCATGACACAACCAGACAATGGCTATCATAATGTCAGTGAGATGTGAAAGAATGGCCAGTGAGGGCCACTGCTTAGGTTATCCTTGGTGTTAAAGGAACACCAAAATATCCAAGCTCTCACTATCACTAATGCTGTAACAACTTTGGAACCTCCAGTTAATTGTTTTGGAAACCACTGGGATTACATGTTAAATGAAAACAATAAGTAGTCATATTACTTAATTTCAGGAAGACAAAAAATTCTGAAAACCACAGTATGATCAAACCAATAAGTTGCAAAGCAATGAGCAACATTTTGCTGTCTTGTTATTAAATGCAACCAAATCAACTTAGACTCAGGGCAGCCCTGTGGAAGAGAGACCCCTACATCACTCTGTCGCCAACAGTTCTGCTCAGATCTTGCAACTTGGAGCTCTGGCTTCCTTGATCGAGTCTATGCACCCAGATGACAATTTAAGATATGCAGATGACATTATATTACTAGCAGAAAATAGCAGACTTTAGTGGCCATGTTCAGCATTTGTTTAAAACTCTAATGTGTTTGGGAGTAACACATATCATTGTAGCAGGCAATGCTTCCAAGTAGGCATACAGACATTTGTCTCTGGATTTTTAGCAGGCAAATCAATGCTACAGTAGAGTCTCACTTATCCAAGACTTGCTTATCCAACATTCTGGATTATCCAACGCATTTTTGTAGTCAATGTTTTCAATATATCGTGGTATTTTGGTGCTAAATTCATAAATACAGTCATTACTACATAGCATTACTGCATACTGAAGTACCTTTTCTGCCAAATTTGTTGTCTAACATGATGTTTTGGTGGTTCATTTGTAAAATCATAACCTAATTTGATGTTTAATAGGCTTTTCCTTAATGCCTCCTTATTATCCAACATATTCGCTTATCCAACATTCTGCTGGCCCGTTTATGTTGGATAAGTGAGACTCTACTGTATTAACAAAAATGCTATGCACGTGGCATTGAGCAAACATGAGTTTAGCTTTAGCTAGCATAGATCAAAGAGCAAAGAGAAACAGACACTATCATTCTGACTCCAACTTCTTGAAGAAAACAAAAAACCAGTTTATTTTGTTTTTATTTAATAAAAAATTCTAAGTAATCGCAATACCATTTAAATACATAGATTTACAAATATGTCCAAAACAGGACTAAAATATTCTTTGAATATTGTGCTTTCATAGATACATAAGAAAATTAGCATAGAAAAATACTTTACAAGGAATACACTCTAATATATGGATAAAAATACACATTTAAGTAATGCATTTCATTTTTGTATCATTCAAAATGCATAGGAAGGGATACAAGGACCATTTTTAAAGCCTTATTAAAAGTCTTCATTAAAAACCCATTTGAAGCCATGTTGAGCTTCTGCCATTTTGAGAATATTGCATATAAAACCCCCTTTTCTGCTTAACTGTCAATGCTCTGCAGCTTCTTTTATGGCACGTCATCTAGGTTATGGCAGCAATGGTATGGAATATTGCATACTTTGAGAAGAGAGAATGGCTACAGCTAGAGACAGCTCAATGGGACTCCATGCACATCTTAAGGAAATCACTTATATTTTGATATGGCCCAGGAAGAGAACTATTTTTTTAAAGGAACGGATGCAATTATAGCTTGGCTTGAACTCAGACCTGGAAACCAGCCCTTGCTCAGCACTGTTCTAATGGAAAAGAGTCCCAACCTGTGTTGAAAACATTACATCTAAATGATGTACCAGAATAATATAAAAAGAAAAGGGGGAAAACCCAAAAGAATACAACAGAGGAGAAGAACCAGTTTCCCAGATTAGGGACAGATTAAAATTCCCAGAGAGGGGTCAATCAAATAATCATCACAATAAAGTGCAATTCCAAAGGCCCCAGCGGAGGCAATTTGGACTGGCCAGAAAGACATTTGCAAATCCCAGCAGTTGTGCCATGTGAAAGGAGGAGATTACGGCCTTGGTTGCAATCCAACTCATTTGCTATTGGCAGATCATTCCATATGTGTATCGCACCCATGATTAGCACAGGGGGCTTTGGCTGGGGAGGCAGATGCAGGGCTGAGGGGTCACAAAGGCATCGTGCTCACAGGCCATGGAGAAGGTAACTACAGAAAATGAGGGGAGGTGGGGGACTGCTATGGCTGCTTACAAGAGGAGGCTACAGCATCAACATCAGTGATTACGAAAATGTACACATTTGTACTTGCACTAAGACGACCCACAAAGGGTGCACTTGAGGATACAATATCAATCTAGCCAAGGGTGTCTCATGCTAAACAGTGACAAAGGGGTACAAGGTTACCCTCCCCGCATGTTGCACAAACAACTAGGGCAGGGCAAAGAGTTGAATGCAGCCCACTCATGAGATGCAACCAGGAAGAACAAGAGCTTTCTGGTGCTTGATATGTGCACAGAAATGACTGGTGACCTAGGATAGGACCACTCATGTCCTTATGTTGTGCTCTGTAGTATATGTTTTCTAAAATACAACTGATGAAGACAAATTCCATGCTTAATTTGAACAGTGGTGAAAGTGCCGTCGTTCCTCAACAGTGCCTTGGGGTGTGTCAAAAAGAGAAGAGAGCTACGTGTCTGAGAGCCATCTTCTGCAAGGATGGACTCTGCATTTACACTAAAGAAAAATGGAGTCGTGAAATCTGCTCACATTTTAAGGGAATCTGGCATGGCACAGTGATCTGCAAGACACCGGGTGAACTGGGGAGCAAGAAAGGTCAAGGATCTTGCAGTGGTTTGAAAAAAGTCTGTGGGATAGTGCAGGGAAACTTTTCACAGAAACAAGGGGGTTCTTTTTCAAAATTCAACTGTACATAATTTAACAAAGCAAACAACAAAAATAGCACCATGTATCCAAGCCCTTCGGACTGGAGCAAAGAGAGGGCCCGTGGCTTATCGCCCTGTGTGCCAGAGAAGCTCACAGCATGAACAAAGGATTTCCTCTCAAAGGAGAGTGGCTCTGGATTCTGCATTTTTTGCTGCCAGAAGCCCAGTCCATCTTTTGGGTCAATCCCAAGGCAAAACCATTCTGGCTCACTCAGCTTGGACCATCAAGGCCAAAATTGACAGGCCTCAAGAGCTGGCTAACCAGAAACCCATTTCTTCATGGCAAGTAACATCACACAGCTTACGCACAAATACCAGTGCAAAAGAAAATGGAAAAAAGCACAACAGACACCCAATAACCCTGTTTACCCCTCACAGGCCCTCAAGGAAAGCTGATCCTAACGCCACCCATGATCAGAGTGTCTGTGTATTGGCCTTCCCCTCCACACCCAGCAAATCCCTGTGGTCATCTAGCTGGGTATTAGCCATGAAGGCCAGGGGATTCCGGCTGATGACCAGGTCCAGTTTGTCTCCTGCTTCGGATATCAAAGGAACAGCCAAGCAACAATCGAGGTCTCTTGTTCGGATGCGGTTTACCTAAAGGGATGGGGAAAGATTCAAGGCAGGTTAAAGAGAAAACACACAGACAGAGACAATGGCCCTGCTTGGGCACGGTTTAACCCTTGTTTGAATCCAAACATGAGCATGCGAGTGCTTAGCTTTGACTCCCCTTATCATCACTTTCTTTACATTGTCTCTCTGTAAACAAGGACACTGCAAAATTAGCATTTTGTTTGCTTGCAGATTCTCCACATGAGCAATGACATTTCTTGAGACTTCTTGATTTCTGCAGAAAGGAAGTGATCTCAGAGGGGGAAGCAGAGCCTGCTGCTGCTCTCTTGGTGCATTAATCTGGACTAAGTTGTTTCTGGACAGGATCAAATGGGAGAGGCAAAACTGGGAAAGCCAGACAATTCTTTCCTTGGGTTGCTGTGAGTTTTCCGGGCTGTATGGCCATGTTCCAGAAGAATTCTCTTTTGACATTTCACACACATCTATTCTTTCATTGCTTTATCACCTTTTAAAGTAACCTTAGGGTTCCATGTAGACACACTGAAGGCAGCTCTCCCTTCATTTCTCTTTGCATATCCATGGGAAACACTTTTGTGCTTGCACTGGAGGCAACATTGGCAACATTTAGCAGTAGCAGGGGTGCCAGACTAATTATCTCTCTCTCCCCCCTCCCTTCCATATTTTCAACATTTCTTTTTGCTGCTCTTTATTTGCATACTAAAAAAGTACAACTGTCAAGAAGGCCAATTGGCTACTAACCAGGACAAGCACAAATGAAGCTCACTGTATTATTGCCAGAGTTTCAGTTCCTCACCCTACATGTGTGCAAGCTAACTGCTGCCCAGCCAATAAAAGCATGGAAATGCTAAAAGGAACCCAACAGACAGGGCATGTGTGGAGGAGCAGAAGGCTGGTACCCAGTGCTTCCAGTGTTTTAGCATTAAGCAGTTGCTTTAGGAGTGGCTGTCATAATGGACCAATTATTTCTTTATACCAGTTGAGTATCCATTATTTGCAATTGCAAAATCTTAAATTCAGGTGGAGCATCTTCATCTGGAATTCTGAAATCCAAAATACTCCAAAATTGTCCTCATGGGTGGCTGAGATAGTGACACTTTTGTTTTTTTATGGTTCAGTGTACAGAAACCTTGTTTCATGCACAAAATTATTTTAAAATGTTGTACAAAATTGTCTTCAGGCAATGTGCATAAGGAGTCTATGAAACATCAATACATTTCATGTTTAGATTTGGGTTTTATTTCAAAGATACTAGCATGGCAGGTTTCAAGGCAGCTTACTGGGTGTATCATGACATGAGCTGTACCTCTGTGGCAGGGCAAATGTTTTACAGGCCTAGAAGACACCACTCAGTCCCTGGAGCCTCCAAGTGGGCTGGAAATGATGCCATTCAG
The DNA here is from genome assembly GCF_035594765.1 of Anolis carolinensis. Classification (NCBI taxonomy): domain Eukaryota; kingdom Metazoa; phylum Chordata; class Lepidosauria; order Squamata; family Anolidae; genus Anolis; species Anolis carolinensis. The sequence goes on along the minus strand of NC_085842.1, from coordinate 60,454,755 downwards.
GAACTCTGAAAAGTTGGTGCGGATAATACTAAGCTAAATTGACCAATGATGTAAGATTGTCTTCCACAACCTGGTCACTTTCAGACATATCAAACTACAGCTGCCGCCCTCCCTCCCTTGTAACTATTTAAAAACAATGAGTTACAAGCAATACTGTTAATGTGTTTTTGGATGCCTTAAAACCATTTCTGATTAGTGGCAACCCAAGGCAAATTTGTCACAGGGTTTTCTAGCAAGATTTATTCTTGCCTAGAATGTATTCTTGCCTAGAGGGGGTTCACCAATGCCTTTTTCTGAGACAAAAAGACTTCCATCAGGTCACCCAGTAGGTTTCTATGTCTAAACAAAGATTCCAACCCTGGGTCATCACATACATACACTTTCTCCATCATTTTATGAGGGTGTATGAAAATGACACTTGAAAAGAATGTAATGAAAACATTAGGAATAATACTACTTTATTTGGTTTTCACAAGTAATTTTTTAGCTACTTGTGCGAATTACTTTTAATGAACATTTAGAGACACTTCAGAGGTATTTCAATTTTCCACATTTATGTCATTTATCAATTCTAGATAATTACTTTTAAAAGCAATTAAAGGACCTCTTCACATGGCTCTTTTGCACGGCAATTGCTGGCAAAAAGGAAGGCACGCAGGGCTGCTCATGGTGCTCTGCGCACCCTTTCTCCTTAGCTCATCACATGGTGGGGACAGGACAGGGTGCATTGGCACCTGTCCCCATGAGATGGGGAAAAGGGCAGCAAGGCATGTTTCCCCACCACCCTTTCCCCATCATACAGGGGAAAGGGGAAGAAAGGGCAGGTAGCTCCATCAGAACTACCCAAACTACACTTTGCTCCCCATAGTGGTGGAGGAAGCACTTATTGGCGCTTCCACCCCACTTTGAGAGGAATGTGGCCGGGGCCTGCCATGCATTGTGTGATGGTGCATGGTAGGCCCTGTCCTTGCCATGCAACGAAGCAGCAAAACGGGGTAAAAATGCCCCAAGTGAAGAGGTGGCAGGTATAAAAGGATTTCTTAAAAATAGCTCCCCAAGCTTTGATCCCAGCGAACATGGTTAGTGGCTGTGCTGGTTGGGGAGGATGGAAGATCTAGTCCACTATCTCTTGTGCACCTCAGGTTAGTATAAGGCAATTTCATACATTCTTACAACAGATCATCTTGCGTCTCTCTTTAACAAATTTATTATTATTCATTTATTTACTGCACTTATACCCCTTCCTTCTCACCCCTGAAGGGGGACTCAGGGCGGCTTACAAAATAGGCTAGATATCTTCTTTCAGCTGATTACAAAAATGTATTAGGCAGTGGAAGACTTTTCTTAGAATGAAGAATTTAAACCACAATCCCTTGCATCTACTCTTTACCACAATTCCTTGCATTTATTACCTGAAGGACTCTGTCATAGGGCTTTAGTCCACACTGATCAGCTGGTCCGTCCGGACGGATCATATTCACATAGACGCCCTTTTCCAGCAAGCCATCTGAGACACTAAATCCAAAGTCTTCAGTCTCTGGATCCTTGTAGATGGTCATCTATAGGAAAAGATAAATATAAATCCATATGAAGAGGGAAAGGAATAGCTAGGAAAGCCCCTGGGGAGGCACGGAATGAGGATCTGACAAGGGTTGAATAGTGATGTTTTCAACAACTTGAACAAATGAAGTCTAAGGAATGTCCACTATGTTCTACTGTTATCCTTGCCAAATTGGCTCCTGAAGAGACATGGACTCAAACCCTTATTCAGCTGTGATTCAACCTGACCTGCCTTACAATGCTATTATTAATAGAAAACAGGGGACAAGACACAGTCACAGAACTCTGTAGAGTAGAATACAAATGCAATGAGCAAATGAAAAACAACTGGGAAGTATTGTGGCAGGAACTTATTTTTGTAGGCATCATATAAATTTTATCCACAATTACAAAAAGAGTAAGCCCTTTGCAAGGAGATGAGGAGGATTCAAATAAAACAAAATGAAAATGTTAGCTACCAAAATAATACAGCAACTATAAATGTTCTACACATGGTCACTGTGGATAACATACTTGAGGTGAAAACCTGAGAGACTATTTATAGCACTCAGATGAAATACTAGGGCACCACAAGATCTCCAGTCTTCTGTAAATCATTTTGAGGACATACAAGAACATGAAAAGGCTCATGAGGGTAGTATAAGCCCAAGAGTTAAATCCCCCAGGAACCATAATCCAGCCACCACTGAATGCTTCTGTGATAGCAAAAATGATACACACTCCCTTTTTAAAATCTGAAAACAAGACACTCACAGTGCATGCATCTCGTTTCCAAACTGACAGCATTCTGTAGATAGGGTAACATGCATACATGAGGAAAGGCACTGTTACTACTCATTCATACCCATTAAAGTTACAAACCTATACCCAAAATCTGCCTCTCTGTACTTTTTTCTAACATATACCCATGGTGCTACAATCAAACTGCAACAGTGTCATCTTCATTGAATAGTAGAGTTGGAAGGGACCACAGGGATCATCTAGTCTGGTTTCTTCCATGCATATGTACTTAAAGCAACAACTATATGACTTCAGTTTACAAGTCTATGCCAGGCCAAACAGTTCTTACAGTAAATAAATTCTTCCTGACCTTAAAGGAAGTCTCTCGTTCTTTGTAATTAGAATCCAGTGTTTCATGCCCTAAACTCTGAAGCAACAAAGAATTTTTCACATGGCATCTCTTTATTTTATTTTCTGGTAAGGAAAAAAGTAAAGGTAAAGGTTTCCCTTGACGTTAAGTCCAGTCGTGACCGACTCTGGGGGTTGGTGCTCATCTCAATTTCTAAGCCGAAGAGCTGGTGTTGTCCGTAGACACCTCCAAGGTCATGTGGCTGGCATTACTGCATGGAGCACCGTTACCTTCCTGCCGGAGCAGTACCTATTGATCTACTCACATTGGCATG